>NW_021620050.1:146538-196046 GCF_004785775.1 Grammomys surdaster | reverse complement strand
AGAGAGAGAGAGAGAGAGAGAGAGAGAGAGAGAGAGAGAGAGAGAGAAGATGGCGGAGAGGAAAGAGAGAGCGATGGGGGAGCTCCGCCTATTTATACAGATGAGGATGATGACACACTAACTTTGGGGCTATACCAACACACCTCCCTTTTTCTTATTATAAAAAAGAAAAAAGGAGAGGGGAAGTCGATGGTAAAAGAGGAGTCGGGGGGGGGGGCGCCGTGTCTCTTAAACTCCTTCCTGCTGTGTCGGGGCGGAGTCCATTGAGGGAAGAAGCCAACAGAGCCCACTCGGTGGATGTGTGTATCAGGCTCTTCTGTGGACAGTGACTGGTAATCGTTCCCCCCAAAATGGCATTTCCCTTGGGAGAACTGGCGAAGACCATCTTCTTTAGCTGTCAGGACACCTGGCACCCTATACCAACAAACGTAGCTTTGACTGTCCCGGAACTGGCTGTGTAGACCAGGCTGGCCCCGAACTCCCTAGTAGTGGGATTAAAGGTGTACACCACAACACCCAGATCCTGATATATATTCAAAGAAGCTTTCCAGTTAGCTTTGTGAGGAAAAGGAGAAAGGGGAAATGGGGGTTAATCTAACAGATTGGTGGGACAAGAGTGTCCAAGTCTCCTGACCTTAGGAGTGTCACTGGGACACTTCACTGATTGAAGTGAGTCTTACTCCTTATTCTGCAGAGGACATAAGCTATAAAGTCTGGATGGTACAGTAACCTTACAACCCAATGCACTGGCTGTGTGGGGGTTTTGCTGTCACTCAGGGGTGGAACTCATGCCCAGGCCCATCTTATTTTGTCCTTTTTCTTGGGATCCTTTTATATGAGGAACTTGTCATGCTGCCCATATTTATGGATGCTCTGGGTGAAATCAAGGGCTCCCTTTAGCTTTTACATTGAAGATCTTTTTAAATAAAGTTTTGCAATTCCAAGGGAGAGGATGCTTCTTGAAGTTTATAGTCTGGTAGAAGACAAAAAAAAAAAAATAACCTGTGAGGATGATAAGTATAGTGGAGACTTTAAAGCCAAGAGATACGGTAGGAAGGACGGGAAAGCGTGTCACCTTTAGACATTATGTTCAGGGAAGGCTTTCCTGAGAAGATGGTACTTGGGCTGAGACTGATAAGAAGTTAGTTATATAAAGAACTAAGGAGTGTGGGAAACAGCTTAGGGACAGTGTCAGCAATGGAGGAGTTTCTTCCTACTTAGGGACCTCCATTTAAGGTTCTCCACTTTCCTAATGCCACAACCCTCATGTTCCTCATGCTGTGGTGACCCCCAACCATAAGATTATGGCATTGCTATGTTATAACTGTAATTTTGCTACTGTTGTGAATTGTAATGTAAATATCTCACATGCAACCCCAAGGGTGAGAACCACTGACTTAAGGAAATTTAACCCTTGACTATGCTGCAGAAAAGAACTTAGGGAAGTGTTAAAGAGAAGCAAAGTTTGTTAAGATAAGGGAGAGCACCTGTCTAAGCGTGGGCATGGGGTGGGGGTGGGGTTAGGAGAGTTACAGTCCATTTTAGTAGATGTCAGTTGTACAACCCCGAGATGGGGTTATAGGCTTCTCCAATCAATAGCATTTAGGTGCCTTTACAATGGCCATGCATATATAATCCTGGGTCTGTCTAAGTTAAAATTCTCAAGGGTTGTAATTTACCCCAAGGTGTTTTTTTTTTTTTTTTTCGAGACAGAGTTTCTCTGTGTAGTTCTGGCTGTTCTGGAACTCACTCTGTAGATCAGGCTGGCCTCGAACTCAGAAATCCGCCTGTCTCTGCCTCTCAAGTGCTGGGACTAAAGGCGTGCGCCACCCGGCTTACCCCAAGGTTTAAAGGGAAAGCTAAGCTAGGGCTGCAGAGATGGCTCAGAGTTAAGCACATCCTGTTCTTCCAAAGAACCCAGGTTTGATTCCTAGCACCCATAAGGCAGCTTGCAACCATCTGTAACTCCACTTCTAGGAGACCCAGCACCCTTTTCTGGATGCCATGGGCACTGTGTAAACATTTGGGGTACACAGACATACAGCCAGGCAAAATGCTCATATATATCATTTCTTTTAACTTTTGAAATAGTGTTTTAAAAAGATAAAAGTTAATCTTCAAATTTAAGTATAGTTTAAAAATTAAGTAAAAACATGAATTGATTTACTTGTTTTTTTCTTAATTTAAGATATATGTGTGTGTGTGTGTGTGTGTGTGAAATCCAAGTTACAAACTATCGTACACTGTTGAGGTTTGGTTTGGGGATAACAGAAGGGTACTAATAGTTAATTCAGGGTGTAACATTCTTCATTGTACCCTATAAAACCATTAAAAACATAATTTACTTTTAACACTCATGTTAGGGGTATCTTTAGGAAGATGAGCATCATCTTTGTAAGCAATTTCAATTATATCAGTTGTGTTCAGGTTTTTAATGTCTAATCAGATTCTGGAGTTAGGGGCTTTGGTCCCTTAGGCTGCCCTGTTTTTCTGCCCTGCCTCAATAAAGCATCCTTGGATTCAAATTCCAGTACAGAAATAAAAGTAGACAGTGAGTTAGGGAGGGAGAGAGAAAGAATGTGTGTGTGTGTGTGTGTGTGTGTGTGTGTGTGTGTGTGTGTGTGTGTAAGAGAATATGTGTCTGTGAGTGTGTGTGTAAGAGAGGGAGTGCGTGTCTGTGAGTGTGTCTGTATAAGAGAGAGTGTGTATGTGTGTGTGTGTAAGAGAGTGTGTGTCTGTGAGTGTGTGTAAGAGAGAGTGTGTGTCTGTGAGTGTGTGTGAGTGTGTGTGTCTGTGAGTGTATGTGTGTGTGTAAGAGGGTATGTCTGTGAGTATATGTGTGTGAGAGTGTGTGTGTCTGTGATTGTGTATGTGTGTGTGTGTATGCTTGTGTGGTGTTGGTCTGAATGGGAATGCGTCCTGTGCTGGCTAGCTTTATTTATGACCTAAGCTATAGCCATCTGAAAAGAGGGAACCTCAATTGAGAAAGTGCCTTCATAAGATGGGGCTTGATGGAGAAGGGCCCAGCCCATTGTGAGTGGTGACACCATGGTCCATAAGAAAGCAGGCTGAGAAAGCAATGAAGAGAAGGCCGGCAAGCAGCACTCCTTCATGGCCTCTGCATCAGCTCCTGCATCCAGGTTCCTGCCCTCACTGCTTTTGACGATGAACTGTCATATGGAACTGTGAGTGGAATGAACCCTTTCCTCCCCAGCTTCTTTTGGTCATGGAGTTTTACCTCAGCAATAGTAACCCTAACTAAGACAAATTGGTACTGAGAATGGGGCATTGCTGTGACACACCTGACTATGTGTTTTTGTGAGGATAGTGGAAGGACTTGGGAACTTTGGGCTAGAAAAGTCATTATGTGTTTGATGTTTAATGCACTTTTCTGTGGGAGCTTGAAAGATAAGAATGTTGAGAGAAATGCAAGGGGTGGAGGCCTGGCTTGTGAAGTTTCAGAGGGAAGCGAAGACACTGTCAGGGTATTTGTGTGAGGAATCTACAGTGTCTGGTCCGCTGAAGCTGAAGAATCTGCTATGATTACCAAGAGGCCAGAACCACTAAAGTGAAACCACTGGGTTACTGGGAAAAGGAATGCTGGTTGGTTAGCTAGAGCTGAGAAATCAGTGGGGATTAGGAGGAGACCACCATCATTCAGGCAGAATCTTTTGGGACGTGTTTCCTGAGAGCCAGCACACAGAAGCTGGGTTCCAGAGGTCACCAATGCTGTACCTCAAGCTGACAGCTGAACTTGGCAGTGTAAGAGTCACTCAGCTGATACTGGTTTTGAAGGCATGAGTGGGTCATAGAGATAAGCTGAGGCTTGGCGCTGTGAGAGGCCAAGAGAGGCCTTTGGTGATGATTTAGCTTCAGTAGCACTTGATGGCCCAGGAGTAAAGGGGTTGTGTAGAGAAGTTTGTGCCCTTCCCCTGGCCTTGAGCAGGCCTGAGAGACCTAGTTTACCACAACAGACCAAGTGATAGGATCTAGGTAGAGTTACCCACCTTGGCTGCACAGAACTTAGAAGAAGAACTGCCCCTGGGCTTGCCTTGAGATGTCTCCGGCTGAGGCCGTGACCAAGAACGGATTATCTACCCCCCTCTCCGGCTGAAACAAGGAAGGGTTTGGGTGGGGCCTTTCCCTTTAAATTGAGAGCTGAACTTAATGAGCATTGAGCCTTGATCAGAGAACTTTGTCTTGGCTTCATCTCTTCTCGCCCTCAGTCCCCCTTTCATTCCCAGGCCCCCTTTCAAGAGAACCTAGTTGATCCGTGGCCGCAGGTGGCTACAGAAGTTGGCAATTGGTACCATGAAGAGCACCAAAAATATGATATTGGTGAAAAAGTGCAGACCAGTTGCAATAAAAGCCCCAGTGTATTAGAGATGGCAGTAGCTTGGGTCACCGAGAACAGCAGCAGCAGTGGAGTGGAGCCTGCTTGAGCTTAAAGACAAGCTGTGTGTGCTGCAGACCGCAGAGGCAGAGAAGTGACCCAAGCCCCTTGGAAGAACCTAGAATCGTGGATGAATCGCAGATATTGGACATTGAGTTATTTACACTGTTGGAGCTTAGATTTCCTCGGATTGTGACTACGACCTGGTTCTTCTCTCTTAAAGTAAAAAAAATATTTATTTTTTTATTTTACAGGAGCCCACTGTTAGTATTCTGTCTAAACTCCACCTCTGAGTCATCGCACCAGTGTTAGACATCTGTGCGCAGCTTAGAACAGACCACACTAGACCGAACGGTTCCAAGGGGGGGGGTCGTTATTCAGGAGATAGGGCAAAGGTGTGTGTGTGGGGGGCAGAATTAGAGGAAGAAGAGAGGAGAGGAGAGAGGAAGAAGAGAAGTAGAGGCCGGTCATGACCACATGGAAAGAGAGGGAAGGGAAGTGGGAGGGAAGAGGGGACAGAAAGAAGCTAGAGGCACGAGAGCCAGAGAGAGAGGAGACAAGCAGCCCCTTTTATAGTGGGCACGCCTACCTGGCTGTTGTCAGGTAACTGTGGGGAGGAACCTACCTGGCAGATGCCAGATAACTGTGGAGGTGGAGTTTAGTCAGAATACTAACACCCACAGTTGAGACTTTAAGCTAGAAAGAGAGAGAGAGAGAGAGAGAGAGAGAGAGAGAGAGAGGGAGGGAGGGAGGGAGGGAGGGAGGGAGGGAGAGAGAGAGATAGATTGCTATTTTGGAGTTTTACAGCTGTTGGATTTAAAAAAAAGAGTAGCTATTTTAAAAGAGATAACTTTAAAAGTATTTGAATTTGTAAGACCATAGGTAATTTTAAGTTTATAAAATGTTTTATATTATGATGTCTTTATTAATGTGTGATCTTAGGGAATGAACAAAAAAAGAAAAGGTTTTGGCTTAGTAGTGATGTGTTTGTTTGTCAAGTTGAATAAAAGTCATTTGTGTGCTGGATGGTTTTATGTCAACCTGACACAAGCTAAAGTCATCTGAGAGGAGAGAGCCTCAGCTGAGAAAATGCCTCTATAGCACTGGGCTGTAGGCAAGCTGTAAAACATTTTCTTAATTAGTTACTAATGGTGGAGGCCCAGCCCATTATGGGTGGAGCCATCCCTAGGCTGTTGGTCCTGGGGTCTATAAGAAAGCAGGCTACACAAACCATGAGGAGCAAACCAGTAAGCAGCACCTCTCCATGGCCTTCTGCATCAGCTCCTGCCTCCAGGTTTCTGCTCTGAGTTTTTGTCCTGGCTTCCTTCAATGATGGACTATAATGTGGAAGTGTATAAGCTAAGTGAATCTTTTCCTCTCCAACTTGCTCTTTTGTCATGGTGTTCCATTGTAGCAACAGAAACCCAAACAAAAACTCGTTCTTCTACCATGCAGGACCTACCTCTTGCCCAGGGGTGGCACCATCCATAGTGGCCTGGGTCCTCCCTTATCAATCACTGGTCAAGAAAAAGTCATACCTCTTAGATGGTGTTGTACAATGCCGGAGAGAATGTGCAAATGAAATTATCTTGAGAAGAGAGAATATTCTTAGTTATATGGGTAGGCTCACTATAACTACAAGGGATCAGAGGAAGAATTGTGATTAATTGCCTTGACAGAAGGGGGGATGTCCTCAAGAGAGACTACTGTGGCCTCTGTGGTTGTCAGAATGCTGAGATATAGACCCCAAAGAACTGGAGTTTTCTTAGGCATCTCATGCCAGCAGCGCAATGCTGGTCAGAGGAAGAACGTGGCTCCTGGGAAGAGACTTCCCACAGTTCTAACAACTGAGCAGAGTACCTTGCAGGGGATGTTCCAGCTCCGACAATGAAAGTCATGGGCTGGACAGTACTATCCCATCTTTGCTTAGTCATACATACCATTGGCTCTCTGTTTAAACGGAAACATCAAGTCGCTATCCCCAAAATGGACATGGGGGCCACCCTAAGGAACTTTCCTTCCCTTTCTTTTTATTGTCACTTGTCTGACTGGCGTGCTGAGGATGGGGGAACAAGCCCAGCACATTATGGCTGCCAAGGCCCAGGTTTTGACTATAGACACTGAAACAAAAGCAGGCACAGAGAAAGCCATCCAATGATGGAGGTAGGAAGTGGTCTGCCGTGAGACTAGGGGAAGAGGGCCAGGAACCCAAGTGCACACATGGTCCCTAGAAAGAGGAAACGACAAGAAAAAGCCTATCTCCTAGCCTCACGAGCAACCTCTCATGGCACCTTGACTTCCCTCCAGGGAGACTGTTTTTAGATTCCTGGACTATAGAACTGTAGTGAATATATGCTTGATGGTTTAATTTGCTACAGTGGCAAGAGGAAGGAAAGAGTGAAGAGAAGGAGTTACATCGGGGGCAGAAGCTGAGAGCAGTTAAGAGAGAAAGCATACTTAGAAGATAGAGAAGGGAACACCGGACTCCTCTGCAGTTCTCATCCACCATGTCTACATTAACCATGTACATTAAAAACACAATGGGGATGAACTGGATGCAGTGGCTCTCAGCTATAAGCCTAGCACTCCAGAGCTGAGGCAGGAAGGTTGCTAGAATCAGGGGCCAGTCAGAGCTACATAGTGAGTACCAGCACCCCTTACACTCAGTATGCACAGAATAAGATCCCACACGAAACAAAAACAATCGCAAAACAAAATCAGAAGAGCTGAGAGTGCAGCTCCGTAGAAAGCTCTTGCCTGCTATCCCCAGCACAGACCACCCAAGCCTAAAGTGAGATAGCTGGACAGGCCCGGAGAGCTCCTCCCCGACTCTGGCATTCTCTCTCCTCAAGCTCCTCCTTCCTGGAATGATTAACTGATTCAGAATGCTAGAGGCCGAGGAAAGGCTGGCCATCCCTAATCATTTGTAAAGGCGTGGATTACACTTCTCGGAAGGGTTTGCAGGCTGCTTGACCATGGCTGTGATTAGGGGGAGGCTGTTAAGCTAGCTCAGGCCCCTTTAACGGCTGTTGACTATCAAACTCTATCTAAGCTAACATTTTCCCAGTCGATAAAACTCATAGTTGTTATAATTAAGGCTGACAGAACTCTTTGTCTCTATCAGCCCCAAAGCTAAGAACGTTGTAGAATAGCATAAGATTATATGTAGTTCTTTGACTCATAATGTCTTGTTTTCGGTAACTATAAAAGTTCTCGTGGCCCCTTCCTCGGTGGAGCTGCCATCAGGACAACTCAGATAGGTGTTCTGGAGTCATGCTCACTTACGCTAAGCTCAACGTTAGTTACTCTCTTATTCCCTTAAACCGGGTTGTTATTTTAGTCTGACAAGCAAAGAGGAAACCAGCTGTTGTGACTAAGTAGGGCAAGATGCAGAACAGGAAGATCTGCATTGTTAATGCCCAGTGGGAGCAAGTGGGTGCGATCTGGAACATCCAGATTTGCTTGCTTAGCGAGAGGTTCGCTAAAGCAAAGAAGTGTGTGCTTCTGCCGTTCCTTGCAGTCCAATCTGATTTTCCTTCCTGTCCTTTCTTTTCCATTTATTTCCATCTCTTCATACCCTGCTTCATCTCCCTTTCCCGATTAAACCTAGGACCCTGTTAACACCAGCACTTGGGAGGTTAAGGCAGGAGGATCATGACCTTAAGGCTAGCCTGGGCTACAGGCAATGAGATTCTACCTCTAAGAAAAGCAAAATAAAATCCAACCCCCACCAAAAAACAACGGATGAATAAAGAACGAAAAGTAAGGTTGGTAGGCATGAGGTCTCATGCCTGAAATTCTTGTGCTTGGGAGGGCCAAGAGTTCAAGATCAGCCTTGCCTATATTCCAAGCTGGACGCCAGTTTGAAATACATGAGATCCTGACTCAGGATTTTTTTATTACTGTACATTAATTTTGCATAATTATTGGTTTTCACCATTGTGTTTTCATACTTGTATGTAATATGCTTCGATACTGTTCATCCTCACTACCTTCTCGTGCCTCCTTTCCCACTCTCTGCTTCCTCTCACCCAGTCTCCTTTCCTTTCCTTGCAGGGGGTTGACCCAATGAGTTTAATTTAGGTTGTTCACCTGAGTACGCTGGACAAGAACAACTTTCCAGAAGCTACACACTGAAGAAAATGCCTCCCTCTCGCCAGCAGCCATTTGCCGCCAATAGCTCTTCAGTGAAGGGCTGGGTCTGGTGAGTCCATCCCCATGCTCCCCCCCTACTGCTAATTGCTTATAGATGCTCAGTGAGGGTGGGGCCTTGTGAATCTCGCCCCTTACTCACTTGCTGAGAATTCAAGAGTACAGTGGCCTTGTCATCCAGGAAGACAGCACTCCACCACATTCCCGACCTTCCTCCCTTACATTCTTTCCAGCCCTCTTCTGCGATGTTTTCTGAACATTGGATGGAGTGGTATAGACCTCTGTACTTAGGCTGGAGCATTCAGCCATTATCTAGTCTCTCCTGTCTGACCAGTTACAAGTTTCTGCACTAACGGATGCCCGCTCTAGACCACAGCACTAGTCTATGGGCGCAAACACAGTTATTTAGAAGGTAACTGATAGATACAATATCCATTTTTTAATTACAATAAGGAAAAACTAAAGAAGCCTTAAAGGTAGCGGGAGTGGAGGATAGAAAGCATGAGACACAGAGAGAACTAAGAAGGAAGACAGTAGAGGAAAGAGTCACCAACCTAAAATTTTGTAACCAGCAAATGTATGTTTTAAAAATACAGAGCACTCTTTTTTTTTTTTAAAGACACAAAAAAATATGAAAGGAATTAGCTGAGTGTGGCAGCTTCTGTCTGTAGCCATCCTGGGCCTCAGGATTCTACTGTGAAAGATAGAGGCCACTTGGAGGCTGGCCTGGGCTGGAGGAAACCCAGTTCCATGGAGTGAAAGTCACTGAAGAAAGCAGAACACTTCCAGGTCTGAAGCCTGGAGTCTCAGAATCTCATCTGATATACTGGAGGGCCACACTGATTAACCCCACACCCACTGAGATCTACAGAGTCCGTACCCTGTTTGTGCCACGTTTACACTTTGGAAGACTTTGGCCTGGGGTTCTGTAATGGTTAGTCTTCATTGTCAATTTCTCTGGATTAGAAGCACTTAGGAAACAGACGACTGTGTCAATTTACTAAAGTGTATTCAGAGAAGACTTGCCTTGAATATAGGGGACAAAATCTCATATACTGAGTCTCTGTCAGAATGAACGGGAGAAGGTGGGGAGATGGGGCAATGGCTCATCAGGTAAGAATTTGCATTGCCCTTGTAGAGGACCTGAGTTCAGTAATCAACACTCACACTGGGCCTTCCACAGGCACCACCCTCTGGCTCCAGGGGTTCCTACACTCTTCTCTGCCTTCTAAGGGAAAACTGCACTCACGTGTACAAACTCAAACAGACACAATGCATACATGTAACTACAAAATTAAATCATGTTAAGGGACAAGGTGAGCTGAGCATTAATTTTTCTTTGTTTCTTAACTGTCTGGACACAATGTAACCAGCTGCCTCAGACTCCCGGCTGGCATGCTTTCCCTGCTATGGTCGACTGTGTCTCTTCTTGGTTCCTTTCTTAAATAATTTCTTGTCAGGCATTTGACACAACATCAAGAAAAGTAAGTTATCCAGGTCTGTTTTGGGAAGCGCTGAGCTAATGGCCATTTTTCTTTAAAGGAAGCATCAGATTTTCCTAGGGGCTTGTGACCAATGGCTTTAGAAAATTTCCCATAACTGTCAGCATAGCTAAATCAAGGGATCAAATTTGTGCGTGTGTGTGCATGTGCGTGTGTGTGTGCGTGTGTGTGCGTGTGCGTGTGTGTGCGTGTGCGTGTGTGTGCGTGTGTGTGTGTGTGTAGTGTGTGTGTATGTGTGTAGTGTGTGTGTGTAGTGTGTGTGTGTGTGGTGTGTGTGTGGTATGTATGTGTATATGTGTATATGTGTGTGTGTGGTGTGTATCAGGTTTGAATGTGGATCCTGGTTTACTATATACACTGTCTGTGTTTTGTACCTTTGTAATATGTCTGTCTGTCTACATCAAACTTATTTTTTCCAAACCTATCTTCACAGCCCAACTAGCTAAAGAATTGCTGTTTCAGCCCACATTGCCTGATTAGAATCAGTTGAACAGCACAAATGAAATCTGCACGTTTAGAACAAATGTTTCACTGTTGTGAAACTCAGATTGCAGAGGCTTGGTGTGGCCCAAGTGAACAGGACAGCGGGCTGCCTTGGTCTGCAGCGGGAAGCACTCAACGGTGAGCTGTGTTGGATGCTTTGGGGGAGGGGAAGGGAGGGCACCACCTTAGAGCTCTGGAAATCATTCATCTTCAGAGAAGAAACACCCTGGTCTTTCTCTGAAGAGTTGATTGTCTCGAAACTTCAAGAAAAAAATGTTCCTGCCCTCTGGTTCTCATTGACCCACGATTATCAGCTGACCTTACTTAAAAAGTAGCCACGCATTCATACATGTAGGCAGAGATCAGAGCCACAGTGTATGGCTGAGAGTGGAGAGGGCAGAGATCTCCAGTGAAGGCTCATTAACTTTTGGCCAGTAACACAGAGGGTTTTTTTTCTCATGCATTTCAAAGGTTATTGGAGCCAATATTGTAAAATTAAAGAATGTTGTATAATAATAAAGATTTATTTTTCGTGAGTGTGTGTACATGAATGCATGTGGAAGCCAGTTCTGGTGTAGCATGCAGATGCCAATATACCCAACCTTTAAAACAAACATAGGGTCTAGACAAAATTCATCATTACTAACTGAGTCATATTCCTAGTCTTACTTATTAGATGGGGACCACAAATTCTAGGTTGGCTTAAAGCCTACAGTCTGGCCAAGGATGATCTTGAACCTAAGAACCTTCAGCCTCCTCCCCCTGAGTCCTGTGAGTACAGGCATGTGCCACCACAACCCAGTATATATGACGTTGGGGACTGAACCTAGCCCAGTGATAAGGATCAAACCCAGGGCTTCATGCTCGGTAAACAAAACTCTTACAAATCAAGCCATATCCCCAGCGCTACCCTCTGACCCTTTCCTCATTTTCTAGTAGGTTTATTTACAGTGCACATGTGGAGGTCAGAGAACAACCTGCAGGTGTTGGTGCCCTCTCTCTACCACGTGGGTCCTGAGGACTGAACTCAGGTCTTCAGGCTTGACAGCAAGGGCCTCTACCCACTGAACTATCTTGCCACCCATTAATTTTCTGTTCTCTCTCTCTCTCTCTCTCTCTCTCTCTCTCTCTCTCTCTCCCTCTCTCTGTCACTTGTCACTTTCCCTCCCTCCTTCCCTCCCTCCTTCCCTCCCTCCCTCCCTCTCTTCCTTCTTTCCTTTCTCTTTGAAACAGGTCTCATCATATCGGCCGGGCTGTACTAGAGTTCACTATATAGACCAGGCTGGCCCGGAACTCACAGATCCACCTGAATGTTGGCGTCAAAGGCATGGGCCATCACTGCCAGCTTACGTTTCATATTTGAATCACAGTCTCACTCAGTAGCTTAGGGTGACCTTGGACTTTTAGTAATCCTTCTGCCTCTGTCTCCTGAATTCTGAGTTTACAAGCATGCAGCATTGTGCTTGGCTAAGAATTCTTTTTCTAAATCTATGAATAGCTACAGGGCCTCTCAGTGAAGGCCCTCTCCAATAGAAGGCAAACTATTGGCTGATGTCCTAAGGTCTGCTCTCTGGGGGCTTGGAACCATGAAGTTGAGGGTCAGTGCTAAAGTGACATGAAAAAGTTAAGTCACTTTATGTTTCTTTTGGGGAGAGGGTCTGTGTCTATTCCTTTATGAGACATTAATTAGGTTTAGAGGAAAGTCTGTCAGGCTCCCTGCAAGGACTCTGGGAACCGGTTTCAGGTGCTTTGGAGCCTGGAATGGATTTTCCTGCTCAGTTGCAGCACTGCACTGGCCTTTGCAGTCTGTTTCTCAGCTTCTCACTCCAGCTCTCCACCTACCCACCCTTCCACCCCTCCCCCGGAGCAGGACACAGTGGACTTCCATACCCCCATCTGGCTCATATCACATCAGTGTTTACTGTTTCAACAGGATTTCTGGTTGTCTATCATGTGCTAACTGTGCAAAGTGCTGGGGAACTAAGACAAAATCTGGTCCTCCAGCAGATTTGGAATCTAAGCCGTCCCAGCCCTGTTTGTCATGTCATCCGATTGGAAACTACAAATATGTTTCCACCAGGTGGCACTCAAGAGAAGTCAATAGAACTTTAATTTTTTAAAGATCTATTTATTTCCTCCCTCCATCCACCTCTGGTGATTATTTTATTTCCCCTTCTGAGTGAGATTCAAGAATCCTCTCTTGGGCCCTCCTTGTTATTTAGCTTCTTTGGCCCTGTGGATTGTAGCATGGTTAATCCTGTACTTTATGGTTAATATCCACTTTTAAGTGAGTACATTCCATGGATATTCTTTTGGGTCTGGATTGCCTCACTCACTCAGGATAATATTTTCTAATTTCATGGGGGAAGAGGGTCAGGTATAGGGAGAGATGGAGAGAGAGGGCTGAGAGAGTGAAGAGAAGTCGCTGGGAATGGGGTGGAGGGCTCATCTCTAGGATGTGCCAGAGATCTGAGATGGGAGAGGCTCCAGGGACTCTATGAGGGTGGCTTAGCAGTGGGGCATATGGAGCCTGAAGAGGCCACCTCCTGTAGCCAGGCAGGACTCCTAGAGGAAGGATAAGGACACCAACCCACCCACAAAACCGTCAACCCAAAACTTGTCCTGCCTACAAGAAATACAGGGACACAGATGAAGCAGAGACTGAGAGAATGGCCAACCAATGATGGGCCCAACTTGAGACCCATCCCATGGGCAAGCTCCAATCCCTGACACTATTAATGATACTCTGTTATGCTTGCACACAACAGCCTAGCATAACTGTTCTCTGAGAGACTCCACCTAGCAGCTGACTGAAACAGATGCAGAGACCCACAGCCAAATATTAGAGGAAGCTCGGGCGTCTTGTGGAAGAACTGGGAGAAGAATTGAGGAACTCAGAGGGAATAGGGACTCCACAGGAAGACCAACAGAGTCAACTAACCTAGACCCTTGGGGGCTCCCAGAGACTGAAGCACTAACTAAAGAACATACATGGGCTGGACCTAGGTCTCCCACTCATATATTATGAATGTGCGGCTTGGTCTTCATGCAGGTCCCCCAACAACTGGAGCAGGGCTGTCTCCGACTCTGTTGCCTACCTATTGATCCTGTTCCTCTAACTGGGCTGTCTTGTCTGTTGTCCTCAATGGGAGAAGATGTGCCTAGTGCTGCCGTGACTTAATGTGCCAGGGTGGGTTGTACCAGGTATCCTTCTCAGAGGAGAAGGGGAGGGGATGATGAGAGGGGCATGTGACGGGAGGACTGGGAGGAGAGGGAGGTTGTGATTGGGATGTAAAGTGAATAAATAGGTAAATTAATCAGTGGGAAAACATGTCTTTATTTTATGTGTCAGACGGTGTCAGAACCCCTGTAACTGGAAGTCCAGAGGCTTGTGAACCGCCCTGAGGAAGAACAGACACTCAGCACAGTGACTTCAGCTTCCTGTGTACTTCTCCTGTCTGTCAGTTGTTTAATTGTTCACTTTCCAGGCCTCACTGAGAGACCCAAGATAGAAACACAAAGCCCTCCTGCCCCATGCTGCACACTCATTTGCTGATTGTGAGTGACACATTTTAGAGAATGGAATGCACAAAGTAAGGTGTGCCCTCGAGAGGAAATTCCTGTGTGGATGGATGACTGGTTCTGGTTCATTACCGCCGTGGCATCCTATAAAGACACACATCTCTCCCCTCCAGCTGTGCTTTCCCTGTCTCCTCAGTGACCGTGGGATTTCATTAAATGAGTCTATTTCCCTGTCATAGTGGAGAGGCCATGCTCCTCATTTGCTAGGAAGACGGGAAGCTGGCTGAGGAAACCCGGAGACCAGCAGTGGCACCTGTCAGGACTTGGTGTGCAGGGGCCACATAAGCCCCTTGGAGGCCGTATGATGACACCATGTGACCTGGATGCTGGCTACAGAACTCCAGAATCTGGTGTTCACCCTGCTGGGCTTCAGTCTTTGTTTGATCCAGTTCTTCTTTGCTATTTCCCTGCTCCTCCCTTTTGGGATGTGATTTTTAAAAATTTTATTATTATTATTATTATTATTATTATTATTATTTATTAGGGTGTGTGAGATATATGTGTGAGTATGCATGCATATGTGGTGCACATGTGGCCAGGGGCAGCTCTCAGGATCCATTCTCTCCTTCCACCTTTTACCTTTCATCATGGGATCCAGGGATCCAACTCAGGCCATCAGGTTAGTGAGCATTATATATACCACTGGTATCTGATGGATGGCCAGTTTGTAATCTTCTTCCTCTTTCTCCTCTTCCTCTTCTTATTTGAAACTAAAATGTCCTTCCCTGAGGGAGGAGGGAGACTCATGGGTCCCATCTCCCATGTTTTATAAGCAATAAACATTCATGAGGAAAAGGAAAAAGGAGTCTTCAGTGACTGCCTGCACGTTGAGCTGGGAGCTCCAGGATGTCATCACCCACTTTAGTGATTGTCTTTTGGGTGGTGCAGCTTGTTTTGGGGCATTGTTTATCAATGTGTGGTCTGTCCATGCTGTCTGGGGCTAACCGATGTTTCTTTATGTCCCCCTAGGAAAAATACTGTAACAACTACCATTCCTGGCTGCATTGCCTCAGCAAGTTTATTGTAGTCAGAATTGCTTTGATTCATTTAGACTGGGAGTCACATGACCATTCCTTGTTCCCCCATAAGGAATAGCAAGTCAGTACCTCAGTCTCTCCCTTTTCTGTATTCAATTTACCTGTCAAATCAGAGGCTAACATGGAAGATGTCATGTATTTGTGCTAGTCTGCTGTAATCCCTTCCTTACAGGGACATGTTCTTTCTGGGCAGGTAACATAGCCTCAGCTGGCTTCTTAGCCAATGCAGGGGAAGTTCAACTACTACCTGGAGTTACACTCTGGAGGCGTGCCATGACATACCATATGGTGAAGTCAGCCACGCTAGGATTGCCCCCCTCTTCCGTGAATGCACCACCCTCAGACTGCTGAACAGGGACAATGCAACCTCTCCAAACTCATCTGTATTCAGGAACCAAGGGCAGTATTGCTTTTCCTGGGAAGATGTAAACAAACACTAGACATGACAGCAAGAACAGACCAAGTGCATCCAAGTACAGCCTGACAAGTCAGGGTGATTATTGGACTGACTTACATAGCATGTAGCCCAGGCTGGCCTTGAACTCACTCACTAGAGGAGATGACCTTGAACTCTCTCTGAGTCCTCCTGCTCCCACCTCCCAAGTGCTGGGATCACAGGTGTGCACCACTGTGCTTGGCTTAGGAAATGTTCTCATATAAATGTTTTATTTCCTTCTTTTCTGTTTTTGAAATTAAAAGATCTTATTTATTGCTACCATTGTTTGTGTATGCTGTCACAGTGTGTGTTTGTGTATGCTGTCACAGCATGTGTGTGTGGAGGTCGGAGGACAGCTTTGTGGAATCAGTTCTCTCAACTCATTTGGGTTCCAGGGATTGAACTCAGGTAGACAGGCTTGTGTGGCAAGCACTTATAATGCCCTGGCCATCTGTCATCTGGTTAACTTTCTTCTCTCCCCCCTCCTTCTCTCCCTCTCTCTCTGTAGCTCATGCTATCCTGGCACTCACCAAGTAGCCAAACTTAGGCCTCAAACTTATAACAATTCTCCTGCCTCCTATGATTCTAAGTGCTGGAATCGAAGACACATGCCCATCACACTCAATGGAAATGAATTAGCTACAAGACAGATCTCTTATAAACACATTCAACTTCCCCAGAAAGAGAGAAGCCATTCATTCGTGTTAGCTAGCCGTCTGCGGCTGTGACAGACCCTGAGAAAATCAACTGGACAGAGAGAGGAAAGGCTGCCTTTAGCTCCTCCTTTCAGTCCACAGTCACTTGGCTCTGACGTAGCGAAGTGGGTGCACACTTTATTGGGACTAGGTGGCATACTGAGGGTGTGTGTGTATGTGTGTGTGTGTGTGTCACAATCCCATCATTCTCTTCAAGGACACACCTAATGACCTCCTGTCCACAGTGAAGTCCTATCTCCTCACGTTTTCACCATTCCCCAGTAGCACAGCCAGAAGGGCACAAGGATCTTACCTCGACACCACTTCACGAACTTTCAATAGCCAAGTTGTAACAGCGTTGGCATCTTGATCTTGAGGACTCCTGTTGGTGACTTTCAAGAAAAAAAAAAGAATTAATAGTTAGGATCCAGAAAGAATCTGCTTGATCTGAGGACAAAACTTAACATTTGGGGGCTGGCGAGGAAGTGCAGCAGGTTAAAGCCTTCTGGCCAAGACTGACAGTTCAATCCCCAGGACCCACATAGCGAGAGGAAAGAGCTGACTCCCCTAAGTTGTTCTCAGACCTCTGCACAGGTGCTTGTGGCACATGCAGACCCGTGCACAGCAGAAATGTACAGAATTTTACAAAAGTCCAGGTAGTGGAGAGTCCCAGGGCAGGACTTTGCCTAGGAAGTCCAGACTGGAAATAACACAAATGACCACCTGAAAGAACAGATGAGTACGTTGTGCATGTTTCTGACAGGATCCCATTCAGTGCTGAGAATATAAACCACAGCCCGTTATCATGACATTGATGACTCTCATACATGTGGTGTTGAGTCAAAGAGGAAAACAAAAAGTTACTTGGGTTGCCATTTATCTGAAGTTCAATAACAGATAAGGCCAACCTATGATGAGTCTCTATGAAGAAGATGATGAATCTTGGGGGGCGGCTTGCTCTGTGGGATAATGTTGAAGTTCTATTTCATGATTTGGATTTGAGGTTACCTAGATATTTTATTGGAAAGCCCACTGAGTCTTGACCCGTGTCAGGGCATTTTTATTTTAAGTATGTGTACTTGATAGCAACTTTGTTTTCATACTAACTTGATGATTCTGGTTTGTAAGTCTCAAGCTTTGCTAGGCAGTTTTGCGTAATGAAAGCCCAAGGCTATGTTTATAATAATAATCCCAGTCTCCTGCCTTCGCACCATAACTGCCCATTGCTACCTCCCTATAGAGCTTACTTCTCTAAGTAATTCAGGACACTTCCCGACATGTATAACTTCAGTTCTTTGGGTGGTTTTCCTCTGAGATTCCCGGAAGTTGCACCATAGCTTCACAGCTAATCAGAGATGCTGTTCTGCTCTCCTCTCCCCATGGGTATTTTTTTTTAATCACCCCTAGTTACTGGCTTGCTTCTGCTGTTCTTCTCTGAACTCTCGATCCTGTGTGAGCCTTGGCTGTGGCATCTAGGTGTCTCAGGAAGGGCGCTGGCAGATGTCCCATATGAGCCCTTAGATACAATGCAAACCTTTTGGCACACCCTCACCCGCCTAAGTCTCATGAGTGCTCTGAGTGTGATGGTGGAGCAGCATATAAAGAGGAAGGAATCCATGCTGGGCATTGTGTTGGACCCTCCGATCCACTGAGTATCAAGTCCTAAGCCATAGACTCAGGGGAGAGGTTCCTGACCCTTTGAACCCCAAACTTGATTGCTCAGTTGTTACTACTCAATGCACAGTTCTTTATTCCTGGTCAGCTCTGAAGAGACAAGTATAGTCTCTCTGAGGTTTCTCCGCTAGGTGGCTCTACATGCTTCTGAACCCTGATTACAGGCAAAGTGTTGTTGACCTTTCCAATCAGTGAGGCAGTCAACTCCTCCCAATTTACCCAAGACCTCGGTAATTTTGAAATCAAGATTCCGATCTTCTAGAACCCCTTGGTCTTGGGTGAATCAGGAAGATTTGTCAGTCTCACAACCCAGCTTTTGGGTCTCAGAATAGAACCCCATTAGACATAACCGAGCATTTGCTTCGTTCTTGCAAATCTTCCAAGGCCCTTGGGAGGATAATATGCCCACGGTGTATGCGACAGAGGAAAATATTGACTGATCATGTCTACATGCAAGTCCCCTGGTTGGACCCTGACAAGAACATTGAGAAACAGAGAGTTCAAATAAACAAACATTGCCAGATATAGTGTTCAAGAGACTGAGACAGGAGGATTGCTGCAAGTTCAGGACCAACATGGGCTTCATATTCATTACTATCCCAGAAGGGACTACACACCAAGATCCTGTCTAAAAACAAACAAGCAAACTTAGACCCACACTTTATAGTTAGCTAAATCTTGCAGACCTAGACCTTCTTGGCCAGGTATCTAGAAATGCGACTAACACATCCCACCAATTCCCATCCACTGACTTTCCAGATCAGCCCACTTGATGTAAAAGTCAGCCTCTTTGGGAAGTCACCTGTGTGATGAAGGCCATCCCATGTGGTTATCCAAGGAGGAAGTAGACACTGCTGCAGCCTGAGGGTCTGGGGTATTTAATCAGGACCGGTTCCCAGGCCAGGTGGAAGGCTCAGTGCTTTTAGAGTAAAGTCAAACAAGGAAAGAGAGTCCTTATCCTAGTGGCCCAGAGGATGAAATGCTCAAGAGCTTGGACTGATAAAACACAATTAACCAGGAGATTTGTTGCTTAAGCAAAGCTAAAGAACAACGAAATAAATCCTGGTCATCCCATTTGTCTTCGTTGATACGTATGCTGGTTACTGTGCCGATATGGGGAAGTGGTCCTTAGATGAGCCCAGGTGAAGAACTGTCTGAAGTGAAGGTGTTTTCACCAAGAATAAGGTAATACATGTATGTGGTGATACATGTGGTGGTGCATGCCTGTATCCCAGGAGTTAGAAAGCTGGTGCTGGAGGGTCACAAGTTCAAGGCCAACCTGAAATACATAGTAGGATCCTGCTTCAACAAATAGAGCATCCAAAAAGAAAAGGGGGGGAAGAAAGGGGGGGAGGTGAAGAGAGCGAGAGAGAATCTACTAAAATACTGCTGTGTTAAACGTTCTCAAATACGCTTGAGTGCTGCTAAGACCTGTGTTTACTTTTTGAGGTGGAGTCTTGCTACATAGTCCAGACTGGCCTCCAATTAGAGATATTTCTTCCATAGCTTCCCAGGTAGCTGGGATTACAGGTATGAACAACCATATCTAGCTGAAACAAGATTTTTGAATATAGTAATATAAAGGTAGCTACAAATAGAACTGATAATTCCCAGCTATCTTCGGTAGGGGGCGCCCTGTCGCTACAATTTTCTTACACATTATACAGTTTCGACCCATAGCCAGCAGGGGGACTCAAGCGCGTCCCCCCCAACCCCCTGGCCGGCCCCCCCCCCCCCCCGCCCCACCCTGAGTCTGGATGGCTGATACAGCTTCCTTTCTTCTCAACCAGACCTGGACGTGCTTCTCATTCGTGACTATAACCAAGGAATGTTTCTTTTCCTTATGTAAATGGAGCCTTTAAGAAATGCCCAAACTCTTGCTTCTGAAATCCTTCTTAAGGGGATATCGCTATAGCCAGCACAACAGAATAAAGCATATATACATCAGTATCAACTACAGCAGTGTGGAAATGGAGCACATGCAGTTCAGAGGGGCGAAAGGAGCCGGCTGGAGTTAGGATGCAGCGCTGTAAACATGGTCGAAAGCCATAGCCTGGGGATGTTCTAGGCCTTGACGGTGAAGGTACTGCTAAATCAATTACCTTAGAAATAACTACCTTAGAAATAACTATTTTTATTCTCATAGGTCAGTGCTGAGCCAGAGAAGGTTCTGTTTGCAGTGGGGAGTGGTTCTTGCAGAGACTTTTGGCTGGTCGAGGTGCTGAGAATAAAAGGCTATTGAAACGTCAGGCCTGAAAGGGACATCATGTCATCCCCTCCAAGGCTCAGGGAGCATCGAGAAAGAAGGGGCACAGAGAATAATAGTGAGCAGAGGGCAAGGGATGTTGTGGAATGCTTGCACTATTAAACTCACAAGTCTGGGCTCACCGACATCTATCACGGAGGGGGGAGGGGCACGCCAGTTCCTGCCCCTCCCTGAGGGTTTATTTAGATAGTTAATGGTTGCTGGAGGGGGAGACATTTTCTTCAGCGGTGTAGCCACTGGTAAGGGGCCCAGGTACCAGCAAATCTCTCACTCGTGCTCCTGTAAGCAATCCTAATTAAATTCATCAAACTCATTGGGTCAAACCCCCCCACCCCAAGATATGAAGTAGAAGGAGGACTGGATGGGAAGAGGGGGGCAGAGGGGGGAGGGGAATGGGAAAGAATGTGATGAAAATATATGCATTTATGAAAATATAACAATGAAACCCATTTTGTGCATAATTCTATGTTAATAAAATCATTAAAATATTGCAATTGCTAATTAAATTATTATTATTCCTCCTCCTCCTCCTCTTCCTCTTCCTCCTCCTCCTCCTCCTCCTCTTCCTCCTCTTCTTCTTCTTCTTCTTCTTCTTCTTCTTCTTCTTCTTCTACTTCTCCTCCTCCTTCTCCTTCTTTTATTTTGAGACAAGGCTTTACTACATTGCTCTGCTCTGCCAGGAACTTCCTACACAGACCAGGCTTGTCTTGAAGTCACGAAAATTCCTCTGCCCCTGTCTCTGGAGGCCTGGAAGTAAAGATGTGCACCACCAGGCCCAGCTTCGGATCTGTTTTGTACTAACTGATTTGTAAATATTATTTCAATTACTCCATTTATTTAGCGATGCAATTATTTTCTTTCTTTCCTTAATTCTTTCTTTCTTCTTCTTTTATACATCCTGACTGTAGTGACCCCTTCCTCCTCCCCCCAGTCTGTCCCCCTACCCCCCTTGGCTCCCTCACCCACTCTGCCTCCATTTCTCTTCAGAAAAGGGCTCACTTAATCTTTTGTAACAGAGGTTGACAATCTATGACTCAACTATGAAATTCAGCTAGCTGATCTGTAGAACACAGCTATGCTCTCTTTGCACTTCCTCCTTCCTTGCACTGGCAGCAAACTGTGACCTACAGAAAGGAAAATATCCACCACCTGGCCCATCCAAACAAGGCTGGCACGTGCTGCCCCAGACCCATGTGTGGTGGAGGCTGCCCACATTTTACTCACGAAGAAACTGAAACAGAAATTAAACAAGCAGCCCAGAGTCACACAGCTAGTAAACTGCAGAGCTGGGACTGGGTTTCAAGTCCCCTCTCCTTTCCAAAGCCCTTGGGTCTTTTCCTGCTTGGCTTGCACAACAGCCCCTAGAGTTGTCAAGGCCCTAAACAGGCCAGGGGTTGGCTCTGTTCTTATTTATTACAATGAAATCAAATGGCCATGCATTGTATTTAAGATCTACACCATCTGATATTAGCTTGCCCTTCCTGACTTATCAACCCAGCCTCTCTATGGTCAACCTGGTGCTTCTCGGTCTCCAAACACCCATCTCATGATTCCACTACTCGAAGACAAATACTCCTTCCGTCTTCAGAACCTGTCTTCTCCACAGTGACCCTGGGGACTCCCAGTATTCTTTCCTCCTCTAATACAAAGTGCCATCAATCACATGTTTCTTCCGCTCTTCTAATGTGCATGTCTTATTTGCTACATATTTTCTGATACTTTGTATCAGCTGTGAGTTCCCTGTCAGTGAGGACTACACCAGTAGGCTTCGGAGTCTTGCACTAGGCTGTGTAACAGCCAGTTGATGAGATTGGTGGGCACTCCTCCCTGATGGCTCTTTCACACCACTTCAGGTTCAAAGCACAGCGTTCACACATGGACCTGTGGTGAAACATGATACAATGAAGAAAATGGAGGGGTCAGCCTCGAGGAAATAAGCCTCAGCTTCTGATTTTGACTGCGTAGCCTGAAGTCTTGAACAGTGCGAGTTTCCTTTCTTTTTCTCACTGTGAGCTGATGGTGGCTCTCCCAGGATGGCAGTGAAGATGTGTGTCAGACCTCTCTGTGGTGATGATCACCTTGGGTTACTAATCCTCTCTGGCCTCCACTGCCCTCCCAGAAGAGAAAGGAGGAACTGCTGGATTTGATGATGCTGAAGGCGAACTCAGCAGTACGTTAGTCAGAGGTCAAGAGAGTTTAAATGGGGTGAATACAATAAAATGTATGAATATATGAAAATGCCATAATGAAATCAATGTTATGTATAATTATATATGTTAGTAAAATTAATAAAATGTTGCAATGCCTATTTAAAAACTATTTTGTTTTGTTTTGTTTTTTGAGACAGGGTCTCACTATGTAGCCCTGCCTGGCTTGGGACTCATTACATAGATTAGGCTGGTTTTGAAATCACAGAAATTCATCTGCCTCTGCTTCTTCTGCCTCTGCCTCTGCCCCTGCCCCCACCCCTGCCCCTACCCCTATCCCTGCCCTTGCTTCTGCCCTTGCCTCTGCCTCTGTGGTGCTGGATCGATTTATATAACTTTAACTTTTAGCTGAGGCCATGAAACATATGAAGTTCCCCACAGCTACTCAACACCATTTTCCCCAAAGCCCTGTTCCTAGACAGGCACCAGACAGACACTAAGGGAAGGTGGGTTTAGATCCCACCAACTACACTTGTGCAATGCCTTCAGACAAAGCGGCTACAACGTGGCCTGAGGGAGCTGAGGGCTTACCAGAAAAGTCGATAATGAACGCCTTGCCCACAGCACCTGCTCTTTAATGGAGACATGGGAGACACAAAGCCAGGCATCTCAGCTCCTCCCCATTCTTTCCAGATACTCCTTATGGTAAGTAGATGCGGGATTGCAAGCTGGGGACAGAGTTAGGAAACATCACACAGTCAGGGCTGCTAGAGAAGCGCTCCAGGGTTATTTGAGTAAGCTTAGTTGACAGCACCTCCACCTGCCGCCTTGTAGCCAGGTCAGGACTTCTGGTTTCCCAGAGGCGCCATATGAGCCTGGCCCTCTGCTCTTTTCTTTTAGTTTAAAAAAATCAATCAATTAATCAATCAAAAACAAACAAAACACCCCCCCCAACTTAGCACAGATTTTTAAAACATGATCTGTGTTAAAAGTCTAATACTTAGATACAGTTAAGCAAAACACTGAAATCCAAGGACTCTCAACAGTTCAATGGGGCTGGGGCAGTAAACTGTGATGTCAGGGTCCTGGCCCTGGCCAATTGCTTTTGTAAATAAAGCTTTACTGGAACACAATCATGCTGATGCATGTTCATATTGTCTTCTCTACTTCTGCCCTATACCATCAGGATGGAGAAGCTGGTAGAAACTGTATGAGCACACAGTCTAAAACATTTGCTCTCTGGCCCTTAACAGAGAAAGGTTGTTTTCTGCAGTTCCACTGTTCACCACTGGGATCCACTGAAGGTTAATGGCCACGCCTTCCCATCATCCCCAGTCCTATAGTCAGGGATGCTTGCTGCACTTGAGTTCCATCACCCTGTGATGAGATCCTAGCTTGGCATATTTTTTTTTTTCCCAATTTCTAGTCTCTTCTCATGGAGGAGACCCAACCATTACAACAGGTGTGGCTAAAGGCAGATTATGAACCTCCTGCCTCTTGATTCACCTGATATTTCTTTCTCAAAACCAAAAACATCCTCTGTAGATGTAATAAGTTCTATGTATATTTAATAGGTACACAAGTTGACTGGTACCTTTTTCAGTTGACCTTTTGAAGTCGTTAAACTGGTTTACTTAACAATGAACATGAATAAAACCTCACAGCAAAAAACCAGAAGAGAACATGTCCATGGAGAACATCCTGTGACCCAAGAACTGACCCAACTCCTGAGACAGGAGTGCTCACTGTACAGGCCTAGCTGGCCTCAGTCACCACATAACTAACAAAAAACGTTCGCAATGAAAACAGCTGTTAAAGAACACACTGGTGACGGCTAATGTGTGTCTGGAAGCCTCTGACAGAAACAAATCCAGAGTGATCCCTGGAGTCAGGAAGGCAAGCACAGTTTATAACGTAAGGGATCTGACGCTGTTGAAGCCATGGAGAAGAAAGGATTTCTGCCTGAGATCTGTCAGGAACTGAGGGCAGCTAGTGCTGACAAGAGGACTGTGTAGACCAGGTAAAGCTGTGGTGGAGATCAGAGCCAGGAAGAGGGAAGGAGGAACTTCCCAGAGGCCAAGTATCAAAGGCCTCTTAGATTCATGGACAAGGGGAGGGCCACAATTCTTATTTTATTTTTTTATTTTTTTGGTTTTTAGAGACAGGGTTTCTCTGTGTAGCCCTGGCTGTCCTGGAACTCACTCTGTAGACCAGGCTGGCCTTGAACTCAGAAATCCACCTGCCTCTGCCTCCCAAGTGCTGGGATTAAAGGTGTGCGCCACCACCGCCTGGCCTTATTTTATTTTTTAATTTACGAACATGTGCATGTGTGCGTGTACACACACACACACACACACACACACACATACGAGCATGCAAAATTTGTTTTGTGCAAGCACAAAGTCAAAGGACACCTCATTAAGTTCGTTTCTCCTTCCGCCATGTGGGGCCAAGGAACTGACCTGAGTTTATCAGGCTTGGCAGCAAGTGTGTTTATCCACTGAGCCATCCCACCAGTCCAGGAACACATTCGTCTAGGGACTTGGAAACTTCTCAGTTACCAAGCAGAGTGGAAAAGGCAGGCAGAGGACAAGCCTGGGGCAAGATCCTTGTACCACAAGTTCCCACTCACACGGAAACTTAAACAGCTGAGCTCATAGACAGAGAGTGGGCAGTTGTCCCTCGTCCAGTGGTTCTCAACCTTCCTGATGCTGTGACCCTTTAATACAGTTCCTCATGTTGTGGTGATCTCCAACCAGAAAATTATTTTTATTGCTACTACATAACTGCAATTTTGCTACTGGTATGAATTGCCATGCAGATATGCGATATGCATATGCGATATGTCTGATATGTGCCCACTATGAAAGGGTCATTTGGCCCCAAAAGGGCTGAAAACTGGAAGCAGTTAGAAGGAGGTGGGATAACAGGGGCCAACATGCACTCCCATAGGAAGAGTGAGGTCTATAGCACAGCAAGGCAATTCTGGTTTGTGCTATCTATTTATTTGTGCTATTTATTTGTTTGTTTGTTTGTTTGTTTATTTTACCTATTTATTTGGGCAGTAAGACAGTGGTGAGCAGGTCTCATGTGTCCCAGGCTAGCCTCAAACTTGCTATATAGTTGAGAGATGACCGTGAGCTCCTGATTTCTTTATTCGATTTCTCAAGGACTGAGGGTACATATCTGACTTCACGGTAGTTTTATTTTGTATTCTGTAAGGAACTAAAATAGCAGACTTTGAAGGCTTCGGACACATGTCTGACTTTTCAACAGTTTATTGTCTATCACAATATAAGAATTACAAGATTGGTGTTTGAAGTCTTCAAATACAAAGAAAGATGAATGGCTACAGGTGATGGAAATGCCAATTACAATTGATTTGTTCACTAGATATTTTATGCATGTGTTGAACTGTCACACAGTAGCCTGTAAACGTGTACAATTATGATGTGTCAATCAGAAAAGAAATGAAAAGTGGTCCCTGTATAAGAGAGCTTGAGTCCAATTGGGGAGAAGAAAGTAACACATTATATAAAACATCTCCTAAACCAACAGAAAGGGGGTAAAATAAAACGTGGTTCATGCGGCACAGACTGTACAAACTACAGGCATCCATAGTGGTTTGAAATATACTTGAAACAAATGAATATGGAAGTAGAGGCGGCAGAAAACATGAAGTCTCCACATAGTTATAGAATGGAGTCTCAGCCACTGACAGATGCTTCAGGAGCCATGACCAGACCCTGGGTGGGTGAATGGCTCTTCAAATCGGTATCTTTAAATATGATGGTCTGGGGCTACTGCTGATTGCTTCCATCAATAAAAACAAAGTCCCTTTTACCCCTTCATATGAGCTTTGCATGTACACTAAGAAGGCACAATATTTTACTTCCTTTGTACTGTCTTTGTTTCAGTTTCTGATTGCTTCCATCAATAAAAACAAAGTCCCTTTTACCCCTTCATATGAGCTTTGCATGTACACTAAGAAGGCACAATATTTTACTTCCTTTGTACTGTCTTTGTTTCAGTTTCTCCAGCACTTGTAGGTGAAAAGTGTTAGTCATTCATATTCACTCAGCAAACACTGGCCAGTACTTGGGAAGTGGAAGCAGGAAGATCAGGAATTGAAGACAAGCCTAGCTATATCACTGAGTTCCAGGCTAGCCTGGGCTATATGATGTCTCAAACAAAACAAAACAAAACAAAACAAATAGGCTGTTTTACATCTTAAGATGTTTGCATTTGAAAAATGAAGAAGAAATCAAACAAAGCAATGAATGAAAATAAATTCCTGGAAATCCTGAATTCACATATTAGATGCTTTTCCATTTATGGTAACATTTTCTCTTAAAACTGAATCCAGAGTCTGGAGAGATGGCTGAGTGGTTAAGAGCATTTTCAGCTCTTGCAGAGCATGTGGGTTCAGTGTCTAGCACCAATAATCAGGCTGTTTACAACACTCAGTAACTCCAGCTCCAGGGGATCCAATACCCTCTTCTGGCCTCTAGAGTCACAGGCATGCACATGGTACACAGAGATACATGCATGCAAAACAGTCATTCATACACATAAAAAAAGAGAAATAAATATGTCTAAGAATGACTTAGTCCTCACTTGTTAAGCTTGCGAGTTAATTTAGTTTTGTCTTTAAAAAGCTTTTTTTAAAAGATAGATTCTTGCTACTTATCCTAGACTGGCCTCAAATGCTCATTCCTTGGGAAGATCATGAGTTTGTGCTACTTGGTAAGACTATATTTCAAAAAGCCAACAACAATGAAAGAAAGGAAGGAAGGAAGACAGACAGACAGGCAGGCAGGCAGACAGACAGACAACCTCTACCCCTTCAACTTCACTTGTGCTCTGCTCCCTCCTCACCCCTGCACCCTGGCCTCATTTGCCTTTCATCGTGCTTTGCAGTCGCTGTGTAAGCCAATCTGCTCCCGGGCTCAGCATTATTGCCCAGAAGATTCCTTTGGCGCAGAATCATCTCAGTGCAGCTACTTTATGGATTCTTTTTTCTTCTACCCTTCTCCACCCCTTCTGCCCTTTCAATTCCCTAACACTAGATAGCAAGGAAAATAATGATACAGGGAATGGGGTGTGGGTGGTTTTTTTTTGTTTTTGTTTTTGTTTTTTGTTTTTGTTTTCGAGACAGGGTTTCTCTGTGTAGTCCTGGCTGTCCTGGAACTCACTCTGTAGACCAGGCTGGCCTTGAACTCAGAAATCTACCTGCCTCTGCCTTCCAAGTGCTGGGATTAAAGGCGTGCACCACCACCACCCAGCCTGGGTGTGTTGATTATATCGTTAGACTACTTCTGATTAGGTATGTTGGATTCCTTGGGAAAAGTTTAATATTTGAAGTCAGGATACCTAATTCCTCTTCTTCCTTTTCGTTTCTTCTTTGTGCATGGGTACTTGACAAACCACCACCAACAGAAACAAACAGCCACCAACCACCAAGCCACACCTGTCGGGGCTCTAGCATTTATGTACCCTCTGAAAAGTTCCCAGAACATCAAACATCACAAAATCGCAGAAACTATCTGCAGCTGGCAAAATCAGGCCTCTGCTAGAGCATGAGGCAAATCATAGTCACCTGCTGTGAAGCAGCCCCATATCCCCACACCTGGGATTAAAACAAAAACATATTCTTATAATATTTCTGTGTTTTTCAAAGAAACCAAAATGCCAATATTGTCACTACACCTCATTCCCTTCCTCTGTACCTCACTAGCTAACAGCCTTTTAGGCTCCGTTTAGAACTTTTTCAGAATGTACTTTCTGGCCCCTACACCTCGGGTACCATAGCATCTCAGATATTGCTCTAAGGAAAATGTCTATGTCAGGTCATTCATCACAGTGGACCACTATTAAGGGGAAGGGCTTACCCCATAGTACTAGGTGTTCAAGCCACCTGCAAATTGACCCAGGGAAGGAAGATAACAATAGGCACTACTACACGGGGTGGCTGGGGACAGTAAATAACTGAAGGGTTCATATGTCCTGGCACACAGTGCACAGCACCATCAAACATTTATGACTTCTGCTACATTAACCATTGTGCTCAACCTGAGCCCACAAGGTCTTTGAGAATAGGATCTGTGTTTTGTTCACTGGCATATTCGTAGAACTACAAATGCTTGTAAACATTTAGTATATAAATGCATTTATCTTTCTGCCTTTGTAAAAATCATAGCTAATGGTAAAATAAGATTAAATAATGTTTACTCAGAGAGAAGAGAAGAGTAGCAGAGGGAGGGGATGAGGTGTAGCCAAGACAACTAGATATTAATGCAACTTTATTTGAAATAGGATCAAATTTTAGTGACACCACTGAAAAAGCTGTATCAGGCAGGTGTAAACTACAGAAGACTAGCCTGTCGACAGACGTGATCACTGTCACCGCTGAGTACAGACACAACAGAAGAAACGGAAAACAAAGGCAGGGTCTTATTTCATCACTGCTGTATCAATTATTTACATTTTCCCTTAACATAAAGTGTCCTTCTGAGTCAACACTCGTCTGTTCACAAAGCCAGTCTGTATGTACAACCATTTTGTCTCACCTCCTGTCATACAGATCTCAGGGTTTGGCCATAATTTGAAATGTCCGGAAAGCCTATTTTCACCCTGTAGCTCAATGGCAACATCCGAGCAAGCATCTCTGAAAGCTCCTGATGTCTGCTGCGCCCAGTTTCCTGCTTAGCATTAAGTGGTCATGAGATTATTATTCTTGCCTAGCTGTTCTCAGGACCCTGTCTTTCATACCGGGGCATCCAGAATCAAGCACTGAAAAGAAAAGAGAGTAGGCACACTCTGATACATTGAGGGTCTGGTTATAGGATGGATGGATGGATGGATGGATGGATGGATGGATGGATGGATGGATGACAGGGTGGGTGGATGGTATTTCCTGAATCTCCCCCTCACACTCCCATTCTGAATGTTCCTATACCAGTGGTTCTCAAACCTTCCTAAGGCTTCAACCCTTTAATATAGTTTCTTATGTTGTCCCCCAACCATAAGATTATTTTTGTTGCTGCTTCATAACTCTAGTTCTCAACAGTGGAAAATCTTGCCTTGTGCTTTAGTTTAGTCTCCAATGTCTACTGATGAGCAACCTTGGGCAAACACACTTCTCAAAGCCCATCTCTCCTCACTTAAAAACCAGCAACATTGTTTGCACAGATTAAATAAGAGGAGAGGGCGTTCAGCTCACAGTGAATTCCACGCAGATGATTATGGTTTCTGCAAACAACAGCTGAAGCTCTTCACTTCTGTTCTTACTATCTCGACAGTCTTCTCTTGCTGTGATGTCATTAATTTCCCACACCAAGCTGGAAAGCAATGACACGGGACATTCTTACCCTGAGTCACTTCTTGGTGGCCGAGTACTTCATGTTCCTTCATTAAACCAGATACAAGTGTGTGTTTTTTTGTTTTTTGTTTTTTAAGATCCAGGAATCAAAACACATGTGGCCTTTGGGGTGTTGAGGTGAGTGGAATCCTGAGTCTGGGTCCCCGTGACTCACAGCTCCCTCCTCTTCCCAGCCCTGAGGATCGGAGATCCCAGCCTAGACGAAGCCCACCCAGTGCTGTGCATCTGCTATGGGAAACAATGTAGGCAGGATGCTATTTTAGGGCTAGCCCTCAATCCGCCAGGCACATCCCAGTGATAACATTCCTCATGGCCACCCCCACCCAATTCCTTTGACCACATGGGAAATACTTTCACTTCCATTTCCCCAAAGTCTCCTCTGGGGAACAAGATGTACTTCAAAATACAAACTTATTAATGAAATATCCACCTTCATACTGTACACTTCCATAATAAACTTACTTTGGAAAAGCATATGCAAAATAAGTTGCCCACAGATGAACATCCATGATCCTTGTAACTGCTTATGAAATGAAATAGTTGCTAGGAGTCAACCAGTGTTCCAGGGAGTTTATACTTCAAAAGCTGACTACTATGTTAAACTCTCGGAAAGAACCATGCTTAAGATGTTGTCTCTAATCTCATTGCGTCAGAATAGCTGGTAAGCGAAGTTTAAGTCATTTCAAATATGAAGACAACAAAGAGCTCCCAAAGAGTGAGGGCAGCTGCCTTAGACAGAGGTGCAAAAGATCTCAGAGATGATGCTCAGCTTAGTCACTCCATCTCCTACCATTGAGCCACAATCTCCATCTAGACAGTCAGGCTAGGGTGAGAGGTGGCTGCCCACAGAAAGGCTGGCCTGCAGTTGGAATGTTGACCCAGGCAGAAGAGGGGGAAAGGTCCCAGTGTGTTAAGGAATGCTTGCATCTCTCAGGACTTCAGAGAGAAATGCCCGAGGACACAAACAAATCCTGAGCTACAATGTTACCTAAGAACAACCCAGTCAAGCTAACAGGAACTTTAAGGCTTAAAGATCATTTTTTTCAGGGACTGGGGATTGTAGCTCAGTTGGTGGAATGCTTAGTTAGCCTGGAGGGCCTGTGTTCAAAAAAGACATACTTCAAGCAAATGAATCAATAGACTATTGGAAACACAGCTGCGCTCACCTAACAGCAAGACACTGACGGATTTCATCCCACACCATTTCAGTCCTGCATGGTGGTCAGCTGGAAGCCTTTGATGTTGACTATAGAAGAATAGTGTGTCTCCTAAGGGAAAGTTCCTGGTTGAAGGTTGTTGATCCTGTAAACCCGCCCTTCTGCTCTGCCTTTTTCTTGCCCTCCTTCTTTTCTGAGGAATATTGCCACACGCAAATTCAAACTCTCTGAGGTCACTTGGAACGGTTTCTGTTGATATTAGATAAAAACAAAATGGCAGAGGAGGGAGACTGATTTAGCACATGACTAATAAGAGGGAGGACAGACTGGGACAGATATGTTGAACTAAAGAAATTTCCATCTTATCTGCTCTCTTCCTTTCTCATCTTGTGTCTGCATACAGGCTAGAACTTTTAGCGTGTTCAGCTACATGCTGTCTTTTTTTTTTTTTTAAATAAGAGTACAAGTACTCTTTTTTTTGAAAAAATGTTTTATTAATTTTATGTGTATGAATGTTTTGTCTCTATTTATGCATGTGTATCATGTGTGTACCTGGGTGGCTCCTGGAGAGGCCAGGAGAAGTTGTCAGATTCCTTGGAGCTGGAGTTACAGGCAGTTGTGAGTCACTGTGTGGCTGCTGGGGACTGAACTCAAGTCCTCTGCCAGAGCAGCCAGTGATCTTAACCACTTATTCATCCTTCCAGCTTGTGTTATGTTTTTGATTAGCATTTCCAACATACCCCCCCCCCCGACACACACAGACAGAGAGAGACAGAGAGACAGAGAGTCATATACAAAGACAGAGAGACACATATGTGCATGCATACACAGAGAGACAGAGAGAGACAGACACAAACACACATGCATGTTCTTGCACACATAAAGATACACAGACACATACAGACACACACACACACACACACAGAGAGAGAGAGAGAGAGAGAGAGAGAGAGAGAGAACAAATAAAAAGTAAAACAAAACAAAACAAAACAAAACACCCCAAACCCTTACAAATCAAAATGTTATACAACAAGAAAACTAACAGAGCGTCTGGTGACTCTCACTATAATTCTATCTGCTAGGGAGGCTGGGAAGGGGGCGGCTACAAGTTCAGATCTGGGATATATAAGGAGATCCTGTTTCAAAATGAAATGTAACGAAGGGGTAGCTTGGTAGAGTGCTTGTCTATCATGTACAAGACCCCAGGTTCAATACCCTACACCAGCCCTCCACATACAAGCAAAACTTACCTACCCCCAAGAGAGAGGTTTCTGGCTAATTTCCAATTTACTTTCTAGGGCGAGGGTGGGGGCAGTGGCAGGGGTGGGGGCAAGGGGAGGCTTCTTACCACATTCCTTAACTGGAGTGTGATGGGAACTTCGGACAGCACCCTTCTTGGGACACAAGGCTTGCCCTGGCCATTGTGTTTCAGAGTACAGAGCTTCTCTGCACTCTAACCCTGAGTCTTGGCTGTCTCCTGAGGGAAGGCTCAGGGCTGGTTCACTCTCCAGTCCTCAGCTGGCTAGCTGCCATCTTGGCCTCCACCAGGGGCAAGCAAAAATAATTGTCTGATGGTGAGGAGGACTAAGGGGTTGGCTTTCTGATGTAGGACCATGTCCTAGTGATAGCCCTTTTAGGATAACCTGCTTTAGCCACATCAACTAGGTCCAATTATCAATAGCACTACCTCCTTCACACTCAGAATTGCCCCATTTACATGACAAACTGTGGTCATCCTACTTTAAAGGGGCTTAACTCCTCCTTTCCTTAAACACAGATGGCACAGCAGGTGGAAATAGATCCAGGCCCAGGAATCAGTCTTTCAGGTATCACTTTCCTATCTTTCTCATTGCCTTACAGGAGAACGTCTGCTTTCCAGCTTGGCTTTGATTGATGTGTTTGACAGTCCCTCTTAGGTGTTCCAGGGATGTAGAAAGAGAACCTTGGAGCCTGCCTGTCACACCTTCCTCTCTGCTAATACTACAGCCAGTCTCACACGCCCCTCTCTTTAGATTCTCTGTAAAATAATCAGTGAACAACTCTAAAATTCCAACATCAGTCAGTTAAGACCTCTCCGACTCATCTTTCCCATGCCGACTTAACACTCCTAGATCAGTCAGTTGGCCACAGGAGTTCCAATTCCTGACTCTGGCACTGGGTGTGTGTGTGTGTGTGGGGGTCCTTCCTATTCTCACCCATCTATACCTCGGCCAGTTGCTACACTACAAATCTCCCACGTCTGGCTATATAGAACTCTTAGCTACAAGGCACAGAACTTAGCTTGAAATAGCCCGAGCCCCCAAAGGAATATTTTGGCTCAAGAAGTCTAAAAGTCTATGTACATGTAAGCTTCAGCCACAATCCAACACTGTCTTAAAGATTTTCTTGGGTTTTTCCTCCCTTGGCTCAGCTTTGCTTCTTTTTATCATTCTGTCCCTAGTATAGTGTCACAACTGGTATATCTTGGTTACACCCTCTCACTGAAACAGAAGTGGGGAAGTGGGTGGTGTCTGTCTCTTTCTAAACTGCAAGGTTATTTCTCAAAGGTTCTGCTATCCAATTAATGAGGGATGGTTGCTTACTAGGTTGAGAAAAATGACAGGTGTCCTCCTTACACCTGAAAGCATCTAAGACCTCTGCACCCGAGCTCCTTTACTCCCGGTGTTCTCTGTGCAATGCTACAAAAGCAGCCTCGTGGTCTTGTATATAGCCTGTTGCTGGAATATGGATGGCTGCCCTCAACACTTTTCCAGACTTTGCAAGGAGGCATGTAAGTCTCTGATCTCAGGCTGTTCCCAGTATGGATGTCAGACAGGTATGACAGGTGCCTTTGGGAAGCCCCTGGACACAGTGGCCAAGGTTCATTACCGGCCATGTCATTGTGACTGCCACCACCAGGCTGCAAAACAAAGAACATATAACAAAGTCCTGTGCATGAGCCATATTCAGATACTCTGGCCACCACCAGAAGATCCATATCTCAAAGAAAACAGGATTTCTTTCTTTCTTTCTTTCTTTCTTTCTTTCTTTCTTTCTTTCTTTCTTTCTTTCTTTCTCCAAGTTTAATAAAGATAAACTTGATAATATGGTGGTTGACAAGTGGCTTATCCCCAGTGGCTACAGGATCAAATATACCCCCAGTTGCTATCCTCTGATCAAGTGTTAAGCTCTGCATTGGGGAAACCCTCTCCACCAGTAAATCCTACTTCCTGTTCACATTAAATAACTATAAAAAAAATGAGATTAGTATAAAACACAAGAGCTATTTGACCTAAAAATGTTGTTGGCCAATCTTTCTGAGCTCAGCCCTCGTCTTTGGAAGGCGAGGATGAGAATAGCTATTTATTGTACTTCAGCGTGGAGAAGTAACAAATTGAGCAGGCCTGGCAGCACAGGCTGATTAGCCCAGGCTCTTCGGAGGCTGAGGCAGGAGGAGCATAAACACTCAAGGCCATCCTGGGCAACTTAGCGAGAGATACAGCCTTGAATTAAGAAAGAAAAATTGTGTGCTTGGATGTGACTCAGTTATAGAGTGCTTGCCTAGTATTTAAGAGACCCTCTTTCAATGCCCAGAACCGGAAAGAATAATACAAGGCAAAGGCAGGGTGAAATATTTATTTAAACATAAGTAAAATAAAAATCCCTGGAAGCTTCCGCTGCTCTGAAGTTGCTGTCTACTTTTTAAATCTGTCCTTAAGTCAGAGAGAGCGCGTCCTCCAGACCAGGGCGGCTTGAGTCCCTCCTTTCCCTCATTCATCATTATCTTCCCCTGGGGATGTGAAGGACAGGGGAGGGAGTATGAGCGGGAAGATAGGAATGCCGGTTCTGTCTGGTCTCAGACTCTGTCTCAGTGGGAATGTGCACTTTGAGCAGCTCACTCTCAACATCACCAGTCAGGCTACACTTCAGGAATTTGTTAGTTCAACAAGTATTTGTTGAATGCTAATCCCTCATCTTTTCTCTCTCCCTCTGGCTTTACCATCTGCCTCTCTGTCCCAGCCAAAATCCCAATATCCCCAAAGCATCTCGAAAGTCAAACAAAGACAACTCTATGAATGACACCATTCCTACCGAGGTCATCATCCTTCAGAGCCAAAGTTCACACCTTAACTGTGCCTCTCCCTGTCTGTTTTCTCCTTCTCACTCTTACTCCCACCCCTTAGAGCAGCGGTTCTCAACCTGTGGTTCAAACGACCAAAGGTTTTAAAGGACGAAGGACCAAAACCTTGTGGATCAAATGACCCATTCACAAGGGTCACCTAAGACCATCGGAAAACATGGATATTTACATTATAATTCATAACAGTAGCAAAATTACAGTAATGAAATACAGTAGCAATGAAAATTATTATGGTGGGGGAGGGGTGGTCACTACAACATGAGGAACTGAATTGAAGGGTCGCAGCATTAGGAAGGCTGAGGACCACTGCCTTGGGGGTGCAAAAGGGCTTATGGGAAGATCAGAAACTTTTGAGAACTCAAGTTCCTTTATAGTTTCTCATGTCGATGGATGTGGATTCTGTGTAGTGATTGTGCAAGCTGGATCTTGTCAACTGGGATGCAGATTCTTGAGGGTAACACACACCTTTAATTACTCAATGACTAACCTGTGCAAGGCCTCAGAGATGCTTGTTAGTCTGGAAGCAAAGCTCTACTCTATGGCTAGTCTCTCTCCTTACCTCCTCAAACATACTGTCCACATATACAGTGGCTATCACAGGTTTCACAGGACTTCACTACAGCAGTGAGGTCACTGTTGAAATCTATAAAGAAAAGAGTATGTTTTTTTTTTTTTTAACCACACTTTGCCAAAGTAAGGAATTAACTACATCGGAAACAAACAAAGAAACAAACAAAAAACCGAAAGGTCAGGGTTCATATGAGGTGGTGGAAGTAAAGTGTCAAATTTCCATGTCATCAACAAGAGTAAGAAATGTAGAAAAAAGTGGTGTTAGAGGAACGGGAGCAAATAGCTTCCCTGGGGGCAGAGTGGGCAATGTTCAGTGCCACAGGCAAGCCTAGCATCGTCTCAGACTGAACACTACGAGGCTACGTGATTTGACAAACACCCATGAGTTGTGTCTAGGAGACATGGGGAGCTTTTTACCTGAATGTTTCAAGGCTACAAATGTGAAGCTAAAATACTTTGTGCAACTAATTCAGATGGACAGCCAACAGATCAACAAGGACTTCTGGGAAATACACAATACTATCGACTTGTTCTTCATCACTCTTGCACCTTGAATTAAACCAGCCATTTTTCCCTGTGTTGAAAGGTCTCCAGAAGAATGATGACAGCATTCTTAGATAATCTGTTCTTAAACACAGACCAATGCCCTCTCTCAAAGGTTCCTACTTCTGCAGACTTGAAATGGGATTGACAAATGGAACTTACACTGTGAGCTTCTGACTGTGTATGTATGCACGCATTACCTATGGTCAGGGTCTTGCTAAGTAGCCCACATTGACTGAACTCCACACCCTCCTGCCCCAGCCTTCTGGGTGGTGCCACTACATGGGGCTATTGCCAGATTATTTTTCAAGTATTCTAGAGAATCTTAGGACCTGTCCTTTCCTTGATTGGCTCCTCATAGCCTTCCTGCCATGCTTTGGGAAGCATAGCTTTTAGTCACTTAGTTGTTTGTTTTTCCGAGACAGAGATTTTTCTGTGTAGCCCTGGCTGTCCTAGAACTTCATCTGTCCTAGAACTTGCTCTGTAGACCAGGCTGGCCTCCAACTCACAGAGATCCACCTACCTCTGTCTCCTGGGTGCTGGGATTAAAGCACATGCCCACTATCTGGCTTCTCACTTAGTTTTTTATGTTGCCCTGCCTTGACTTTTCCAGGGGGATCTTGAGCCCCACAAACTGATGGGAACTCAGAGAAAACGCATAGACCTCATTGGGCTGAAAGTGGAGTCTCTCTCTGGTAGCGGTGTCCTTCCCTACCCAACACACTTCCCATCGAATGTGTCACTGTGCTGGGGAGGCTGATTCCTCAAGATGAATGAGGAGAAGATAAACAGGAAGTCCAGAAGGGTCCTAACTCAAGGGCACACTGACTTTCATACACCCAATTCATGAAGTTTTATTTTCTATCTCTCAATTACTTTTCTTGAAAAGAAGCCTGGGCAGAGGCCAACAGTGGAGAAAAGGGATGTCACCAGGCCAAGATCTAGGAATGATCAGCTCCTTATGGTTTTTAGGGATAAAGTGCCAAGATCTTTAAGGAGCCTGGATACCAGAAGAGCAGTCAAGTGTTTTTCTTAAACAGGCCACAGACGGGTTTCTGACTGCGTAGAGTCGTGGTTCTTAACCTTCCTAATGCTGCGACCCTTTAAATAGGTCTTCATGTTGCGGTGACTCCCAACCATTATTTTCATCGCTACTTTATAACTATAATTTTGTTACTGTTTATGAATTGTAATGTAAATATCTGTTTTCTGACAGTCTTAGGCGATTTCTGTGAGAAGGCCATTTGATCCACAGGCGTAGCGATCCACAGGTTGAGAAACACTGGGTTAGAGAAATTGTTAGGTGAAAAGTTTGGTAGACGGTTAGAACATTGCCCACGCATGCAGGGGCCTTTAAGGTAGATTAGCACACAACAGAAACAAGCAAAACAACAAACTCGGTTTGGCATATACCTGAAGCTTAGGAAGAAGAATCCTGGTGAGGTGAGTTCCAGGCTAGGCTGAGTGTCAGAGTGTGGCCCCCTCTCCCAACCTCACCTTATGGAAGACCATCTACTAGAAGAAGGCAGAAAAAGCCAACTTAAAGAGAACCTATCATAAACTTCATTTCTAAAGAAAAGGCCGCTCACACTGCGCGCACAGGGCAGCAAGCATCTGCGGGCAACACGGGTTTGCAGGACCGCGACTCTACCAAGCGGCGGCGGGTCGGCCATCGGCCCAGCGCAACTACAACCCGACAGTGTCCAGGGACGCAGCGAGTGCCTCTCCTCCAGTCCTGGGGTCGGAGTAGGAGCCCCCGTTGTTGCTGTGGTGGCAGGAAGTCCCGGTGAACTACAAATCGAGGCATGCTGGGAACATTCCCTGCTCCTCCCAGGAAATGTCCTTTGTCCAGCCCCACAGGAAGCCCAAGCTAGGAGGCAGTGGGCAGCCAGCCCGAGTGCCAGCCTGCGGCCACATCGCCGCCGCACCGGGCAGACGCGCGGGCGCCAGGCTTGGGCAGTGCGCTCAGAGCCGCCCGGCGCATCACAGGTAGGAGCGCCGCTGCGTCTGGGCGCGCCAGTTTCGGGGATGGGGAACTGGGGTTCTGAGCTGATTACCTCGGGGCTGGGGTGTGTGCTGTGGCTGAGCTGCCGCGCGAAGCTATCCTTCGCACACTGGACCGTGGTCCGCCACTCTGTGGGCTCATGAACCAAGGACGCATGGAGAGCCCTCGTGTCCTATAGCTGGGTTGAGCTCCCTTTGGTCTCTGTAGCGAGAGACGGGGAGGAGGAGGCTGAGACTGAGCTGCCAGAGCAAGTCGGACCGTCCCACAGACCACCGAAGGGGGCATCAGAGACCCCGGGAGACCAAGCCCAGGGAGGAGCTTGCTAGACAGAAGGTGAAGGGCTTTGTGTGCACCGGCTTAGATCGTGCTCCCTTTGCCTGCTAAGTCAGTGCCCCCAGCCCCACTGTGAGGAAGGGGATGAAGGTGGGGACTTTGTGAAGGGCAGCAGGATCATTTTGGCCCTTGTGAAATGTGTGTCTGTTCCCTGTTCCTCCCATCTGTCTACCCGACTCAGATTACCGCTTGGGGGCTGCGAACGGACTGGACTAAAGGTACAATGAGGACCTGCGAATAGAAGGCTGAGCTAGCCAGCTGCTCGTGGCCCAAGAGGGGTCGTTGTCTGGTTTTGCTAGAATCCCCAGCCACAAACGTCCACGTTGACTGGTCATGGGCAGGTGGTGGACAGAGCTGGAGCCTGCAGCCGGAGGGGTTATTGAGGCTCAGGTGGCCTGGCGTGAGGCATTTGTTGGCAGTGGGATGCTGAAGAGGAACAGTGAGACAGAGGCCCTGGGTGTACCTTACAGCCAGAGCACACAATAGCGGGCCTCTAGAATGGGACTTTAAGACTTCCTCTGGGACTTCCCATGATTTAACCGTTTTTTTTCCTTAACAACGCCCCCCATCCTCCCAGTGAATCAGCTACCTCTCCAAATGAGTATGAGACATAATTTAATTTAGTGCTGTCATCCTGCCTGTTGAGTCAGGCTCTGTTGGCTGTCAGCGTTCCCATACAGTGGGTCTCTTCCCAAGAGACCGTTGTGGTAAATGCGCCAACGGCTAGCAAGTTTGTGGTCTTTGTGAGCTGCTGTGGACAAGTGGGCAAGTTTGAACACAGCTGGAGTGTGACTCCTCTACTGGAATTCACCTGCCTCTGATGCCGTTCTGCTCTTCCATGTGTGTAGAAGTGTGCATCCCTTCCCTTAAGGAAACATGTGGTGATTACTTAATGTATAATATACTTTAAAACCAAAGGGATGCCTCTTGAATAGGGAGACTCTGGACCCTGGATAAATGGCTTGTAGGGGGAGGAAGGGTTTTTCACTGGCATTGTTAGTTAGATAAGACACGTGAGCTAAGTTGGAATGAACTCACTGGAGTTGTCCAGGCAGCCAGTGTTAGGATGAAATGAAAGAAGAGTGTCTGCATTGGAGAAAGCCCCCAGCTGTACACACTGGCCGTGCATGCAGAAGGTAGAATCTTCAGGGGAGAAATGAACAGCCCTTCAATGACATGACCGGAGATTGAACCAAGACCATACAGTGAAAGTCGGGCCACTTCCAGGTCGCTCAGGAGAAAAACATGATGACACTCAAAATCTACTGGAATTAAGGAGTGAGTGACAGGAAGTCAGAAAACTCAAAGGGTGCAGCTAAATTGAAGGGACTGGGTGACCTCACTGGAGGCTGTATGTCTGAGGCTGATAGATTTGCATAACATTTCCTTTTCCTCCTGCCAAGAGCTGTTCGGATTTCTCCAGAATCTACTTGTCTGCTTAATTTTTAGTGTCCTGGGAAAGGAAGGAGAAATTGTAGAAGTTGGTTCCAAGGAGGACACAGTAAGACAAGCAAACGGCTTGTCTGCTCCCCAAGGGACAACACAGAAAGCCACAGCAGGATGAAGGAGCCCAGGTCACAGCCCTGTGTAGGTGCCCTGGGTGCCATTTGAAACATTCTCTCTAGGTCATTGCTTTCCCTTTTTCTCTGCATCTTGGCGGCTTTCTGAGTATACTACATGCTATTTGGGGTTAATGTAATTGGCAAAGGGTAATAATTTAATTCAGCATTTAGAGTTCTGTACATTTGGCAAAGGGTAATAACTTCATTCGGCATTTAGAGTTCTGTACATAGCCAGTGCCTGCCCACTTCCCCATTGTATCTCTGTTCTCTACTGGTCCTTGTACCAAACAGCCTTCATCCCAAGAAGCAACACACGTTCTTGAGTGTTGGTTACTCAGGTCAAACCACACCCCTGTAGCACATTCCTGTGCTGCCTCTCATATTTGTTCCAATCCCTAACTCCCTCATAGGAGCCTTTCAAGAATTCCTAGTGGGACTGAGGAGATGGCTCAGAGGTTAAGAGCACTGAATGCTCTTCCAGAGGTCCTGAGTTCAATTCCCAGCAACCACATGGTAGCTCACAACCATCTGTAATGGGATTCAATGCCATCTTCTTGTGTGTCTGAAGTGATGGTGTGCTCACATTCATAAAATAAATAAATAATTCTTTAAAAAAATTCCTAGTTAGTTTTAAGCTTTTGCTCGTGGTATTTTGAATTTTGGTGACACCTCTTCCTGTCTGTTAGGAGAACGTTCATCTTGTTCCCCTTTAAATTATAAACTCCTTGAGGACAATGACTTTTTCTCCCTGATGCTTTATAACCAGTAGATGCACAAAGGATGTTTAATTTGAAGTTCATAAATAAATGAAAGCAATGAAATAACATACATATCTTGTATTTACTTATAGATCAGGTCTCATGTAGCCCAGGCTAGCTTCTAACTCATTGTGTAGCCAAGGATGGCTGAAAGGCTCTCTGGCTCCCATCCTTCTTGCCTCTATCCCTTGCATTCTGGGATTAGAGGTGTGCTTCAGGACACCTCATTTTATGCCTTACTGGAGATCCAGCCTGGGCATAGTGCAAGCTTGGCAAACACTTCACCAACCGAGCTGCGTCCCCAGCCCACAGCCAGCTTATTTTATCTCTTACTTGGTTTCTATAGTAAAGCTTTGGAGTCTTTTTCAGACTTGTGAGGACTCATTGAGACAGGGAAAATAAAACCTCTGTTCCATGGTATACTGAAACCTTTCCTTTCTCCTGGGTGAAGAAGACCAAAACGTGTTTGTCTCCGTGGCTAGGAAAAGATGTTCATGAGTACCATGTTAGTGAGCTGCTTTGCCAACTTGAATGTTTTTAAACTCTAGAATGGATTAATGCAAGTGCATGGGCAAGTATTTTTATAAGTCTACGTGGGAGAAGGTGATTTTTGTTCTCAGTTGTTAAAGTCCTGCTCTTTGCAACTGAGTCAGACATTGAATATGCCTCTTCCCTCTCACAGCCTAAGCTCTCTGTTGGGGTCAAAATATACCACATAAAAGCGCTCAAACTTTATTTACTTCTAATTTAGCATTTTTTCACTGAGAAATAATTGAGTATTTTTCTTGCTTGCTTTTCATGTGATTTCTAGCAGTCACTGCCGACTGGATACATCATTGAACACATCAATGATTACACTAGGAAATTTGGGGCTGGGGAAATGCATGCCTTAGTTGGTACAGTGCTTTCTTTGCAGGTACAAGGACATGAATTTGATCCTGCGAATGCATGTTTAAAAACAAAACAAAACAAAAACAAAAACCAGGCATGGTGGCCTGTGCATGTAATCCCAGCCCTGGGGAGATAGAGACAGGAGAATTCGTGAAGCCAGCCAGACTAGGATACTTGAGAAATTCCAGGTTACTGAGAGATCTGGCTGATAAAAAGGTGGGCAGCACCTGAGTAATGACAACCAAGACTGTCCTGTGGTCTCCATAGTCACGTGTATGCATGTGCACCTGTGTGTGTGCACCTGTGTGTGTATGTGCACCTGTATATGCGCACCTGTGTATGTGTGCCTTTGGATGTACACAGAATAAACTAGAGAGTTTATTTGCATTGCCTTCTTTCATCTGATATTGTCTCCATTCTAAAAATGAGGTAACCAGAGGTCATAGATACTTTAAGAAACTTGCCTGGAGCCCCAGATTCCAAACTGAACATGCACTGGAATGTAGCTCTGTTGACCACAGCTTTCAGAGCTGCTTTCTGTGGGAGGGAGTTGCCAGGTGGCTGGCTTTTCTGCCTCCACAGACCTCCACATTTGCAGGTTGCCTGCCAGGAATATTGATAGGCTTCTAAAAGCATCCTACCGGTTCTCATTCCGAGAAGCTCAGGTTTTTTTTTTTTTTTTTTAATTAAAAACAAAACAATAATAAACCACATTTTTCATGCTTTTAATTTTCTATGACTATCAGTTGGAAAGATCAAATTTAGAATCCTTAGAGTTCTTGGGCACAGAAATGTGCCCAGAATTCTTCTTGTTTTTTATTTTCTTCTAGCCTATTTGAATTTGTTTTCTGTTCTCTCCAGGCTAAGTCCCTTATCTTCTGGGTGGATTGGCTTGATCGTGTCAGGCCATCCTTAGGCTGTCTGTCAGCTCTTGCACTGCCTGAGATGCCTGGGTTCCATTGACATCTTCATGAGAACTTAACAGAGCACTCGGCAGGGACTGTGTCCAGAACACAGCATGGCATGTGGTGGACTTTCAGAACTCTGATCATCATCCTGAATTATTAGGCATGGGTAAAATGCAAACACGAATGGATGAAACATGTTCATGTCAACAGTTGGCTTCTGTTGTAGAGGGAGGACCAGAAAGCAGTCGATTTTCTTGTTAGTGTTCAGGTTTCTTTCAATGGGACTGTCAGCTCCGGTTGGAAGGGTGTAGGGCAGAGATGTGGCACGCTGTTTTCTGTGTTTGCGTGAACATCAATGATGTGGAAGTTAACAATTTCAGGTGGTGCGGGTGGGGCCCCTGCTTCGGCTGCCGTGTCCACCCTCACTAGATCTAGGAAAGGCCTTTTAACTGTACAGCTAAGGAAGCCATCGGATTCCCTGGGTGCCGGCAGGGCAGGACATAGTAAAGAGAAAGGCTGGCGTGAAGAAGCACCTCTGATAATATCACTGTGAGAGTGGAAAGAGTCGATTTGTGGACGGGCTTGGGCTTTACTTCAGCAAGTAGGGATGGTCGGGCAGTCTCTCCTTCTTGGGTGTACCTGGCTGTCAGCCGCCATGATTGAACCTGTTTTCTGGCAGGCGGCTCATGGGATAGCTGTGCCTAACTACACAGCAGGTCAGGTTCTGTGCATTTACAGGCTAGGGGTAACCTTTCTTCAAGGAGGTGTATACATGTGGCCTTCTGATACCTTAGTTAGGATCCTACCGTAAAGCACAAGGCCGCAACCATTCTTCCTGGGCTTATTTCTAAGAAATATCCCAGTTCGGATTCAGGGCCATGTGCTGTCATGTGGCTAGCACACTTTGCTTGATACTTGATGAGGGACATTACTGTAAAGTGCCTCCTTCCAGCTATTGTTTTGTTTTTCTATCATACTTGGGAATCTTGGTTAAAAAAAAAAATCAAATTGGGCCTTTTTGGTAATCCCTCACAGATACTCATAAAGACTTATGACAATGGCAGGTGCTTTTAAACTGGACAGAAACAGAAATCCATTAGATATGATCTCTAGCGACCCAGAACCTAGAAAAATGGTAGCTTATGGTGTGTCTGACACATACTTATTGATTGAATATTTATTAAGCACACACTGTTTCAAATATTTGAAATATTTATTATTTTAAAATCCATTAAAATATTTAAAATACTACATTTTTATTCTTGCTTAGTATGATGGTACTACCAACTTCTTACAAGGAATGTGGTAAAGAACAAACGCTTATACACTGTCTGAGCTAGGAAATAATCATACGGCAACCATACATAATTTTTAAAAAATAGACATTTTTAGAGTTTTTTTCTTCCCTTCCTGAGGGATTACCAAAAAGGCCCAGGAGGAAAACATGATTTTTTTTTAACCAAGGTTCCCAAATATGATGAAAAAATAAAATAGTCAGCAACAAGAAAGGAGAGAATTTCAGGTTTTTAGGTTCACAGGAGACTCTGTACCTTCTGTTCAACTCTCCTGTGAACCTAAAAACCTGAAATTCTCTCCTTTCCAGTTGCTCTTTCACAGCCTCCCCTACTCTCAACATCCTGTACCAGCATGATACATTTGTTACACTCGAGAAGCCACAAGGGAAGCTGGGAAGTGTAGTCCTTTGTTGGAACGGGTAGTTCTGGATCCATTGAAGAAGGGGATTCTCTGGTCACACAGCAACGGAGGTGGGGGTAGGGGGTGGGGAGCAGTCTTAACTTAATCAGCTGCAATGGATCTTACTGTTAGCGACCTGTGTTCCTGTAGAGACTTGGAAAATAATTAGAGAGTTGAGAGCATTTGATTTAGTCACAGAGTAAAACTGAGAGATTTTCTGGGACTGTTGAGTGATATGGAGGACTGGAGGTGGGGAAGACCGAGTGGGCCAGTGAGAGAAAGTGGGCATAGAGTTGATTCCGGGTGACTGTGACTGGTCCCATTGCCAGGTCTGTTGCACTGAAATGAAGAGCTGAAGTGGCATGGAGCGACAGAGCATCAAAGGAAGGAGCAGGAGGAAACAGGGGAGAAATATACAGAATTTTATCTGGTCTGTGGTGAAAGAGATGATAGTCCTTTTTAGCCAGAGTTTCTCCATAATGTCTAAAAGATCTTTTTTGCAGATGTATCAGAGTCAAATGTAAGGTGAGAGTTTTGGAAGAGCTCACCTGGGACGTTTTGTTTGGGTATAGGGTGAGGTTCCATAAGTAAATCATTTAAAAGACAGGGTAAAACCCCACGGGTGAGGGTAATAAGAGGGAAAGAAGTGATGTAGGGGAGGAGCCGGGGTAGTAGGGAACCAGGAGTCTAAACGGGGAAGGCTTGGGGTTGACTTTTTCATGGTCCCTGTCTGTAGGCTCCATCTCAAACCCGTTAGGATCTGTTGATGTGGAAGCCACAGTGTTTGTGGAGGGGGTGCAAATATCATCCCAGTGTCAGGTCTAGTCCTTTTTCCTCTTGGAGCACTGCAGCAGGCAGGCAGACCAGCTGGTCCTGAATTGTATGAGGTCACGTTAAGCTGGCCTGAGCTGGTGAGACTGAGAGGTTAATCGATGGAAAGGAGGGTTCAGTCCAGATGTTTCAGTTGTGAGTCTCCCAAATGATGTGCAGAGCGACAGGAAGAGGGATAATGTGCATGCCCTGTGGCCCAGCAGTCCTCTCGTCGGGGTCATCCAACTGCTTGTTAGGGGTTTGGGGTTGTCTGTGTCTCTGAAACTGCTTGAAGGCTGACAGAACGGTGGAGAGGAACAGCACTTAAGTGTCTCTCAGAAGAGGGTCCATGCAAGAGGCCATGGTAAAACTTAATAGTTGGCAAAGATCAGAACATAAGTCAGAAGATATAACTGTGCAACTTTGTGGTGGACATTAAGAAGCAAAGTTACATGAGAAGAGCTTTTACATTAAGATTAACAGGAGTTAAATGCAATTGTTAACTGGCTGGACCATGTACCAGAGTTCTGTAGAAGGAAGAGGTCACTGTAATCAGCTGTTGTTACACCAGACTCCTGCATAAAGGATGCACCTGGAAGCCCTGTAAAAGAAGTCAGTTAAAGTCAGCATGTAAGGAGTGCATCTGAACAGAATGTGTCTGAGAGATGCTCCTTGCTTTTACATAGGATGAACTTTGTATTCATGCTCTAAATTTTAACAATACCAGCTATTACTGAATGAAGAAAAACAGTACCTTAAGTAAAAACAAAATATTTGATTAGAAACCATTTGATAAGGTAAGAATTTTAAAAACTGGGACTGTTCCCTTAAATGACCATCTCTAATATTTGAAAACATGACAATACATATTTTTCTTAACACGAAGTTGCTATATCTATATTCCAAGAGACAATTTAATTGTAAGTTGTATTTTTCCTAAAGAAATTATTTTTAATTTCCAATTGAAACATCCTCCCAAGCCGGGCAGTGGTGGTGCATGCCTTTAATCCCAGCACTTGGGAGGCAGAGGTAGGCGGATTTCTGAGTTCGAGGCCAGCCTGGTCTACAGAGTGAGATCCAGGACAGCCAGGGCTACACAGAGAAATCCTGTCTCGAAAAACCAAAACCAAAACAAACAAACAAACAAACAAACAAAAGAAACATCCTCCCAGAGACTGCCTTGTTTTCTCTGCAGCAGGCGCTTCAGCAGAACACTCCTGAGCATCCTCAGTTACTACCCTAGTCAGTGACAGCAAGGTCAGTAAATGAAAACTTTACAAAGATTTCTAAAAATCAACCCTGTTAGCAGCAGAACCATTAAAAATCTCTACCTTGTCATTCCACACACTTGGCCAACAGATGAAACATGAATGCAGTTAGTCATGTCAGATCTGTAATAAATAATTTACACCACAGACTGAATTAACAAAGTGGGCTAAAGCCAGCTCTTTTCTCTTTCTGCCGATGGATGGATCTCTAGATCACCTCATACTGACAGCAATAAGCCTATTTCCTAACGTGATTCTATTTTAAAAAATGGGTTGGTTTGTTGTAAGGCAAGACAACCAAGTTAAGTGAGCCTTAATAGATACTGACTTTTGAAATTTCTTAGAAAACACCTACAGACGTTACTGTCAAGGCCTGTATACTCCTTGTAGACTTCAAGTGGTGGATTCTGGACCTGGAGCTCTCTATCCAGCTACAGACTAGATTATATTCTGAAATATATACCACAGGTGAACTCAGGTTGGAGAGAATCTCCTTCACTCTAAGTTAGTTAAGTTCTAACCAGTGGGTCCCAGTGCCTCAGGGGCTGCATACCAGATATTTACATTACAATATAACAGTAGCAAAATAACATTATGAAGCAGTGATAAAATAACTTTATGACTGGGGGGTGGTCACTGCAACGTGAAGAACTGTATTAAAGGGTGGCAGCGTTAGGAAGGTCGAGAAACACTGATATAAGTCATCTCCTCCTGAAGGATGTAAAAGCTTGGGCTGTCATTTAATAGAGTCATTTATTGACTCTGCAGATATAAAACCAACTGTCAAAGACACCCCTAGAATATTCTGTATAACGTTCCCAAGCTGTGAGTTTGATGTCAGAGTATCTGGCATCTTCTTTTAATGAGGGAACATGGATGGTTCTGCAATTAGCTTCTGCTAAGAGGAAGAACTGAATGCTAGGGTAAAGGGCCAGGGTCAATTGAACTAGTCCCATGCCAGTCAGAGGGTAGGCTTAGGTACCACGTTCTTCTGTTCACAGCATCCTTGTAAATCAGTTTACAAAGGGCCGTGCATAGGAGGCTTGGGGTTGGCTTTTCCACGGTCCCTGTCTGTAGGCTCCATCTCAAACCGGTTAGGATCTGTTGATGTGGAAGCCACATTGTTTGTGGAGGGGGTGCAAATATCATCCCAGTGTCGGGTCTAGTCCTTTTTCCTCTTGGAGCACTGCAGCAGGCAAGCTGACCAGCTTGTATTGTCATGTTTCAAAATATGTGTTATCATGTTTTCAAATTCTAGAGATGGTCATTTAAGGGAACAGTCTCAGTTTTTAAAATTCTTACCTTATCAAATGGTTTCTAACCAAATATTTCGTTTTTACTTAAGATACTGTTTTTCTTCATTCAACATTGAGAGTAGAATGATTGTTACGTGCCTCTCTGTGGTTTGAGACATTTCATGTGTGGCGCACACTCTGAGACTCTGATCCTTTTATAATGTTACACTGTTGTATATTAGACACAATAATGTAACTATATATTACATTATTAATAGGCAGCTATAGAGAGATAGTAAGTGTAAAGAAAGGGAGGCTTGGTCTGACCTTAGGCTGGACCAAGTTTCTTCCCTGCCAGGGGCATCACCCATATGGACCAATGACCTAAATGCCCACAGAAGAAGATGGGATGGGGCTCCTTATGGGGTGGAAATGGCTTCTTTAGTCCACAGGAGAAGCTGGGAAATGTCTTCTTTCAGAAGAAAACTATGCTGGTGTGTGCCTCAGCAGTGTTGTAATTATGGGAGCATTCCAGCCTTTGGGTTTTTTATGTGGAGCTGGGTCCTACCCAGGTCCTTGTGTTTGTGGGGCAAGGATGTTATTGACAGAGCCATCTCCTCAGACCTATTGTTGAGTAGTAAGATTGATTACTCTGTGTATTTTGGGTGATAGTCCTTTATCAGATACATTTTTGCAAATATTTTTCATAGTCTATGCTTGTCTCATTGTTTTGATATATCTGTACCTGTGTCAATATTTATGTCTGAACATTCACCATCTGTTTTCTTCTCTGGGGGTGTGCGTGTGACAGATACAAAGCTTGCTTTATTCTAGAAACAGGAGACAAAACCATGAGCCAGTCTTGAAGAAATATCTGTCTCGTGCTTATTTTTGATTTTTTAAATGAGGTTCTGGAAGAATGACTTAGCAATTAAGAGTACTTAGTGTTCTTGCAGAGGACCCTAATTCAATTTATGTTAGCTCACAATGTGACTGCAGGTCCTGGGTGTCCAGTAACTTCTTCTGGTTTGAGAGGGTACCATGCAAGCACATGGTGCACACATATACATGCAGGCAAAATGATCAGATACAGAAGAAGAAGGAGAAGGAGAAAGAAGGAGAAGAAGGAGAAGAAGGGGAAGAAGGAGAAGAGGAGGAGGAGGGGCAACAACAACAATGTCAATGAATTGTACACAGCCAGTACATACATAACTATAGGGACCTTTGTTTTCATCTCCCTACTTCCCAATAGGCACTTGGGTTCATTGATTGAGTTGGTGGTTTGTTGATTATTTCTGGTCACCACTTCCTATGCCCTGTAATCATTTCTTTAAGAGTGTGTGGTTGCTGCCCCAATCACTGCTAACAACAACATCAGTGAGAGTCAGAACCTCTATATCACTGCAGGCACCTCTGGCATTAGAACTTAACTCTAGACCCTTAGGAAAGGGATTTTTGTGGTTGACAATTAGACACAGGGATGTGAGAAATTAGGAAATCTATACCTTTCTAATTGTAAGGAAAACAAAACACCTGTCAGAGACTCACTTCCCTTCACATAGACACGCTTAACATTACAGACAGGTGCCCCTTGGTGTTTGCGTGCTGCTCCTCCCTCCTTCCTGTTCAGCATCTTTACTTTTATTATTACTCTGGAAACGCTGAGTTTTGGTCTTTTCTCGTCCATTTCCAGATTTCTACGATTGTTTGTCCTATCTGTCATCAGTGAGAGAGAAGCAGTGACTGAAAGGGCTGAGGAGTACTGGAGTGCTTTCCATGAGCAGCACACACACACTAGACTGCTTTCATTTTCCTTTCTTCTTTCTCTTTTTCTTTTTCTATTTCTATCTCCTTCCTTCCTTCCTTCCTTCCTTCCTTCCTTCCTTCCTTCCTTCCTTCCTTCCT
>NW_021620050.1:137783-146138 GCF_004785775.1 Grammomys surdaster | reverse complement strand
TCCCCTTCCCCTTCCCCTTCCCCTTCCGTTTCCCTTCTCTTTCCTTTTGCACAGCTAGAATAGAGGACATATCTCTGCTGGGCCATCTGATATAAGCAAGAGGTGATGATTCTTGACCAAGTGATGCAGACTTCCTTTTTGAGACGTTTGTGTCAGTGTCTGAAGTTAATTACCCTTCTGTCATGACTGCCTCTGTAGTGGATGGTTGGGTGTGCTTGGCTCCTGGTGCTGATGAGTTATTGGATCTGGTTGAGAGTGGCAAGTTAGCTGGGTGTAGTGGCACATGTCCTCATTTTCAGCACTCCAGAGGCAGAGATAGGCAGATCTCTGTGAATTTGAGGCCAGCCTGCTCTACAGAGTGATTCCAGGATAGCCAAGACTACATAGTGAGAGCCTGTCTCTGAAAACAAGCAAACAAACAAATGTGTTTGTTTTGAAAAAACAACAAGTTGTTTTCATGCTTCCATCTTGATGTGATCTTGGCCAGGCCTCTGGATTTCCTAGTTTTTTCTTAGTTCTTTCTTTTGGGCAGTGGTAATGAAATGATTATACAGAATTTTGTATGCTTCAAGAAACATTTGAGAACTCAATTGGGAGAATCACCAAAGTGAATAAAACCCAACTTTTACGCAAAGAACTTACAGCTCACTGAGAGGTGGCAGAGAAAGGGAGAGCCAGCAGGTAGGTATGAATCATATATTTATTATATGTACACATTCACATATATTTGTTTTGTGGTGACACTGAGGATCAACCCTCCAGTGTCCTTTACTTGGTAGGTAAGTATTCTACCACTAAAGTACATCCCTAGTCAGTTAAAAATATGCCCATAATTATGAACAAATGTTAGGCAGAATAAGATGAGGGAAGTTACCTCAGAAAGCCAGGTCTACTCTGTGAAGTTAACATAATTTGGAAATTAGCAGCCATATTGGTCTAGGAACGTTAAACATGTTTTCTTCATTTGTACACTGGTAACACATTACTAAATCTATGCGACTTTGGTTACAGAAATAATAAAGTATTCCCTAAATAAAGTGAGATTCAGCCATAGTGAAATAAAAATAAATGAGATAATTCTGTGTTAGCCATTAACAGTAATTCTATAGATGAAGTTAAATTCCTTTCCCCTGTTCTATAAATGGAGGCCCAGAGAGCTCCAGCAGGGTTGGCTGGGGATGTGTCTCGGTGGTAGAATACTTGCCTACCAGCCTGCCCCAGGATAACCTTAGAGGCTAGGTTACCACAATCAGTCTGGCTCCAGAGGGCTGAGATCTGACAGCTCCATGTGGGAAGGAAACAAGAGACATCTCTTGTGTGTCCTGGAAAGGACAGCATGAGCCAGCACAGTAAGTACCTTTCATGGGATTCTAGGCACAAGGTAAAGAGTCTTGATCTCAATCACTGAGTGCTTAGAATCTCTGTCTCTCTGCTAGTGTCACTTAGGGATTCCTGAACAGGAGACTAAACAGTGGCAAGTGTGTTTTAGGATTGATTCTACAGTGACTTGTTGATGTCCATATCTAGTGCCTTGACGGTGGCACCGAAAAGGAGGAGAATGCCAAGGTAGCTCACACCTGAACACCCTGGCTCCTGTGGAACGAGGGTGTGTGGCAGTGATGCTAGTTGTGACCCTGTGCCTTGATAACATTCCTTCACTTCCCAATGAGTAGTCTGCAAGGTTTGTTTTTGGAAAGAAAACAGATGATGCTTTAGGAAGAAGTGCAGTAAAGTTTGAAGACTGGCTTTAGGCCAAGGATACTGCAGGATTTGGGAGCAGCTAGCCCCTTTTAATGAGAAGCATTCATAGTTTGAATAGAAATAATGATTTAAATATTTTTTGGGTGGAGCTGTGTATGTAGTTTAGTGTGGGGACACTTGACTAGCACAGATGAAGCTCTAGGTTCAATCCCCAGCATTGAGAGAAATAAAGATAACTGAAGATGGCATAGCCAGAACTGTCTACGTACGTATCTACAGTCTTTATACCCATATTCCAACCCTGACTTTTCCTTCACACAATTACACAAGCGACTTAATGTTATTCAGTGTTGACCCAAGTCAGTGTTAATTCAAACAACTTAAAAATGTCAACAAGATGTTTTGTTTCTTGAGTGAAAACTATAGACAATCCAAAACCTGGTTTGTTGGAGACCATCTTAGAGAATCAGATGAAACCTTTAAGAGTATTTTTTAGTTTTGAAGAGGCAAGGTTAAGATCATTTTTTAGTTTTGAAGAAGTTTCCCCTCTTCTCCAAACCACTGTGTGGCCCATTTCTGAAATATTTTAACGGTAAGATGCTTTCTAATGGTTCGTACTTCCTCTTCTCCCCTCTTCTTCAATGTTTCCTGAGCCTTGGGGGCCAGGGCTTAACACACTCAGCACACTAGTCTATTGTGTTAACTGATGCCCGCTGCAAAGAGAAGCTTCTCTGGTGAAGGTCACCGCACTGATCTATGGTAAAGCAGGGTAAAGCAGGTTTTCTATCTAACAAATACAAACTCTCGTAGAGTGGAATAGTGAACTTAGGTCTACAACGTTTAGCAGAGGCTGATGCATGGCCTTTCCTGTTTCATCTGTGCCCATCTAATCCTCTCTTCCTTAGAATTGTGTTGAAGCAAATGCCAAACGTTATCATCTCATCTGTAAATATTTCTTCATATATTGACGATAAAGGACTCTGTAAACTTATCCAAATACCAGAATCATAAAGATGTACAATTCTTGATGTCAGATAGCTAAGCAGAATTTCGCAATTACTTAGTTGTCTCATAATTTGTGTTGGCTTTGCTTTTGGAGGGCGTCTCACTGTGTAGCTCAGGCTAGCCTAGAATTTTTAATGCCCCTGTCTCTCTGTGTACTTTGCCCAAGCACTTAGATCTTGCTTTTGTAGTACGCTAATTTGAGTTGGGGTTCTGTAAGTACTGTTGAGGTTGGTTGATTTATTACTTGTATTTTGACCATTGGACTCCCTTCCCTCCCTCCCCCTGCCCTGCTCTTTTCTTCTTTTTATTAAATTTTTTCTTGCTGTTTTTATCATTGTTCTCTTGGTAAAGAAATTGGAGATCATGTGTTTTATGCAGCTTCTTCGGATCTGGGTTTTGTGTATCCTGTTATTTTTAAGGAAATAGGAGTGAGTTAAGTTTTTAAAAGTGTTTTCAAGTGTGTGCAAGTGTTTCGTTTTGCTTTGTTCTGTTTTATTTTAAACCAGTCTAGCTGCAAAGTTTTGAGACTTGATGAGGCAGGAATATTTAGGCATCAGGTAGCTTGCCTTTCTCCCTGCTTCCCCCTTGTTGGACCCTACCCTGGCTGGTTACTCACAGAGGTGTCACTTACCCAGCTGAAAAGCTCCGAGCAGAAAATGCCAGCCATTCCTCATCAGTAACACCAGGCAGTTATTTTGGGCAGAGAAGGGAACGGCCGTTTTTCCTGTTGAATCTACATGGGAAGCTGGGTGACAGTGTCTGCCTCAAACTCTTTGGCCCTGCACCCCTCCCCCCTTCTTCTTTGCTATGAAGAACATTTCTCTTAGGACTACTTATTCCAGGGGAAACAAGATCACAGAATCATTTAGATTTGGAAAGCCTTGCCGAGATCACTTGACCCTACCCAGAAACCTTAACAAGGAGCCTCCCACCCCCATCAGTACTTCCAGAACAAGGCTGTCTATGAACACGTCTCATCAGACACATCCCTCCTGTGTTCCAAGTCTCTTCTTAGTTAAGCAAGATTAGTTATTAACTGTGTCTCTTTCTGCTCTGTATACCGTACATGTGTCCAGAAAGCCTTCCCCGACTTTGAGGACGTTTGTTAGTTTTGCAACCAGAGTCCTGCTCTGTGGACCTGGCTAGTCTGACACTCACTATGTAGCCCAAGCTGGCCATGTTTTCTGACTCAGCCTCTGGCATGTTGGGCTTCCAGGCCTGTCTGAGCATCTTTAAGATCAACCTGAGTCTTCCTCCTCGTCCTCGTTATCACACGATACAGAAACTGTATCCAAGTGTATATTGTGAGTTTCATGACGAAACCTATGCTTTTAGGGGTAAATTTGAAATGTGAAGGGATTATTTGAGATTGCTTTTTAACCAGGGTGTGTGTGGCAGTTAATCTTTTGTGTCAGTTTGCCTGGGCCACAAGGCAGCAAGATACATAAACAAACATTTATGGATATTTTTCTGAGATAGTTTTTTTTAGGGGCTGTTGAGATGACTCAGTGGGTAAAGGTGTTTGCTGCTAAATTGTGTGTGTGTGTGTGTGTGTGTGTGTGTGTGTGTGTGTGTACAGAAGGAACATACAAATACATACAATTTATAAGCTTTATTTTTTTTTAGGCTATTCTATAAAGTTTCCTCATGACAGTCATATGTGCCATAATACTTTGTTTGCAGTCACCCCATGAAGGTGGGCTTGGATATGGTTAGCATCTAAGACAGCGGACTTAGAGTAAAGCAGACTAACATCTACCATGTGGTGTGTTTCCTTCTGTCACTTAAAAGCCAAAGGGGATCAAAAGTCTGATCTTCTGAGCAAGGAGGATATTTTCATCCCATTGCTTTTGGTGTCTGCACTCCAGGGTAGAGTTTGAAACTGTTAGCCTCCAGAACTGCATAAGTTAACCCTTTGTTATCAATCTCTTTCTAAATAGACATATATCCTACAGGTTCTGTTGCCTTTTGAGAAACCCTGGCTAATATAGCATAGGCTTTAGGAGGGCCAGAGTATGTTATAGATTAATCTAGATTCTCCTTTTTAGGGAGATGGGGTGAGAGTATGTCTTGCTATGTTGGCCGGCTTTAAAAATCTCAATCCCCCTGCCTCAGCCTCCCCATGGCAAGATTATAGGTGTGTGTTGCCACACTTGGCCTTGGCTGTCTGTTTTTTTTTTTTTTTTTTTTTTTTTTTTTGGTTTGGTTTGGTTTGGTTTTTCGAGACAGGGTTTCTCTGTGTAGCCCTGGTTGTCCTGGAACTCACTCTGTAGACCAGGCTAGCCTCGAACTCTCAAACTCAGAAATCTGCCTGCCTTTGCCTCCCAAGTGGCCGTCTGTTTTTAAGTGGTATTTTGTATTAAAGGGATGTAAAGATTGTTGGAGGGACCAATCCGAAGACTGAGATTTGGGATCTACCTCTTCTAACATTCTGCCTGTTTGTCTCTAACCCCGGTCAATTGCTCTCTCTTAGCCTCTGTTTGTTCTCATAAAAGTTCAAGAGATGTTCAAAGTCTTTGAGTCTGTGAAATACATTGAACAGAGAAGCCAGCTGCTGAGCAGGCCTGAGAAGAACCCCCTCAGGACAGCCTAGGGTTTCTGTTATGAAGTAAGAAGTGGAAAGAAAAAAAAACCAAACCAAAAAGCAGATAGTAAAATGGATTGGCCTCTTTGGATGTGACACATTGGGAAAAGGGTGACAAAGCTATGTTTCTTGTTCACCAGTCTTCAGGGGAGAAAACTTACGACCGCTGGGTATTCTTGTACTTCAGGTAGGACTCTAATCAGTAAAGCAGAACATATGTACGGATAGGCGTCTGCATGAGCATCTTGAACTTTTATGCCTATTTCATGTCAAGTCAGGGTCTCACTGGGTAGTCCAGGCTGGCCTCCTGCCTCAGCCCTCCAAATGCTGGAATTATGGTATGCTTGTCCTGCTTCTCATTGGAAGGCAGAGAATCTAATTTTTATTTAGGATCTGTCTTTGTATCACACTAATTCTTGTTTTGTCTACAAGGAGTTGCATAGTGGTCACATGGTGGAGGCTTGGCAGGTGTGACAGGTTGCACAATCTCAGGGGTCTTGTCTGCAATAATGGACAGGAAATACCTGGCTCCAAGGACATTGTGTGGTTTTCTGTGCTTGTCTGTCTGGTGTGTGTGTGTGCTCATGTGCACATGTGTGTGCGTGTGTGTGTGTGCATGTGTGTCTAGAGACTGAATTCAGGGCCTCCATCTGGCTGTGTCGTCTTTGGGCTCTCCTCTCTAGGTGAAAGGGCAGTAACTACAGATCAGATACTAGATTATTCCGGCTTCTCCTGTCTGGAGAGTGGTCAGTACTTAGTTGCAGCCTGTTTTGCTGTTCTCTGTCTGGAATTCAGGTCCACTTTGCTCAGCAGTCTGTCACTCGGGACTCTGGCATTGAGCGTTGGGTGGTCTGTGAAAGCCCACCAAGGTGAGGGTCAGTTGGCCTCTTTGGATATGACACATGAGAAGAGGGTGACGAAGCTGTGTTTCTTGTTCACTAGAGACATCACCTGTCCAGTAAGGTGACTGACTTATTACCCTGTTAGCTGGCCAGTAAGGATGCAGGGCTCTGAGACCACCCCTCCTCAAGAAGCAGCTTGACTGTTAGCTCTTTTACTTGGTTGCTGATGAAGATGGACAAATGATTAACCCTTGCAGTCCCCAGTTGGATCTCCCTGCCTGTCCTGAATCCAGCCTTTTGGACTGCTGCCTGGAGTTGTTTTTACCAGTTTCTTCCAAATTGTGTGTCTTTGCTTGGACTCTTGTATGCAAACTATCCCTGGGGAGAGAGTGGTGGGCCAGGGCCGTGGGAAGCAGCAGGAAGAAGCTTCTAGATGCTGCTGCTGGATTTCTGGCTTACTCTTGAGGAGGTAAGAAAGGGGCCCCGGGATGAGTAGGAGACAGGAAGGGCGCTTCAGTCTGGAGGCTGCTGAATGGAGCCTCTCCTGGCCTCCTGCCCAGAGAGCACTTCCGTTCCCTGACAAGGCGGCTCTGCTGGCCTGGCCACCTGCCCCCTGGCAGTGGGCTTAGCACATGACTCCTGTCCACCCAAGGTCTGAGGGAGTAGGAAGGAGGTTCCAGGTTTAGCCTGCCTCTTCTGAGTCACAAGGCTTTCTTGCCAGCTGCCCCCATTTGCTATGATACAGGTGAGTCTTAACTCTGCCTAGGGGATGGGCCACATGCTCAGAGATTGGTGTGTGTGTGTGTGTGTATGTGTGTTTCCAATACAGGGTTTCTTTGTGCAGCCCTGGCTGTCCTGGAATTCTGTAGTTTCCTCTGTAGTTATGCCTGGCCTCTAATGCCTGGCCTCAAACTCACAGAGATCCTCCTGCCTCTGCCTCCTGAGTGCCAGGACTAAAGGGATATGCAACCATTGCCCAGTGGTATTCTTAACACATATAATGAGTAACCCACTTTCCTGATAGTTGTAGGATCAGTGGAGAGAGACTGGACCAACAGTACTGTAAGTTGCATAGGTCCAGTCAAATGAGACACTGCCTCCCAGCCTGGGACTATCACAGCTGGTCTCTGATCTCCATGGGGCGGGAGCTGTCCCACAGAAGCAGGGCAGGGGTGGTGGTGGGGCATCTGGATTCCACTGGAGGGTGGGAGTTGTTAGTGTTTTGTCACTTGGTGCTATTTCTGGCCTTAATTTCTCTCTGTAAAATCCAGGGAGGTGGGAGGGTGGTATGGACTTGACTGCCCATCCATAGGAAGTTAGATCTCATCTATAAAGGGGTGGGACCCTGGTCAAAGGAATAGTTAGCAGGTAGATCTAGAGGGGGCTAAATATCTCAGTAAACCCAGGTCAAAGTCGGATTTCCAGCTCTCTTGGCTTCTTCTTCCCTCTGCTCTAGTCTTCTCCTCCTCTTTCTTTTTATAAAAGTACTTTGAGGGTAAGAATGCACCCCAATTGACTGAGTGCTTATGAAGCATGTCTGATCTCCTGGGTTTGAGTCTCAGTGCTGCATAAGCCTGGAAGATAGTACCTGTAATCCCAGGACCAGAAATTCAGGATTATTTTGACTATGTAGCTCAGCCTTGGACACAGACCATCCCCCAAAGCTACTAGATCACGCTTACCCCCACCCCCCTCTGATGCAGTATCTTCCAGGTGCACTGACTGGGCGTTTCAGATAGCTTCCAGATGAGTTAAGCTCTTGAGCATTTTCTGGGTTACTTTAAGGATAGTAACATTTTTAAAAGCTGGGACCACAGAGGAGGAACAAAGGACATGAAAATATATAAATTTTAGAAATTTGGATTTAAACCGTGTTAGGGAGGTGCCCAGCTCCGTCTTTAAGAGAAAGGTCGTGTCAAGTGGTGGTTGGTTGACAAAGTGGAACTTGTAAAACTGACTTAGTGCCTCTATTAGCCAACTAACCTGGTTATCAAGGACTCAGGCACATTCAAACTCTTTTTAAAACTTACTTATTTTTATTGCATGCATATTTGTGGCAGATCCCCTAGAAATGGCGTTACAGACAACTGTGAGTTGCCACATGGGTGCTGGGAATTGAACCTGGGTCCTCTGGAAAAATTAAGAACAGCCAGTGTTCTTAACTGCTGAGCCATCTCTCCACCTGCCCTCCACCTGCCCTCCACCTGCCCTCCACCTGCCCTC
>NW_021620050.1:115098-137773 GCF_004785775.1 Grammomys surdaster | reverse complement strand
CTCCACCTGCCCTCCACCTGCCCTCCACCTGCCCTCCACCTGCCCTCTACCTGCCCTCCACCTGCCCTCCACCTGCCCTCCACCCATTCAAACTCTTAGAAGCATGGATCAGACACACAGCAAAGTGGTGGTGCTGGCTGCACCTGGGACTCTGTCCCATCAGCACTTGCTGTTCCTTTGTCTCTGTGAGCCCCTAGAACTAGATGTGGAGTTAGTTTTTCCTGCTGGACCACTCTCCCTTCCCTTATTAACCTCCTCTGTTCTTACTGGGGGAGGTGGCTCCTTTAGCGACAGTGTGTGAATGGGGCGTGCTAAGCCACACACCCACTCCTCCGTTTAGCTTTAGACCCAAGTTCTGTGCTTAAGATGGATATTTTAGCAACTACCAACTGTTCACCCTATATCCAGCTCCCTTCAGCAACCACCCACAATTTGATCCCTGTCTTCACATGCTGAGTTGTTTATTAACAGCAGTAAGGCTGAGGGAAATTCTGCCTGGAGCTGGAAAAATAATGTATTCCTAGGGAACATAGCTGTGGACAGTAACTTTGGTTTACTGTACAATTATTGAAGTCAAATACCTGGGACTTCATAATAAAGTAATTAATTACAAATTCTATTCACGCTGTATCTAATGTGTCATCAGCTTTAACAAATGGTAATTTATCAGGCTCTTAGAATGAGGCTGCAAGGAGGAGGGAGCAGCCTTGTTTTTATGGACAAAGGATTAGACCTCTTCCAAGTCATGTGACTCGCATGAAGTCAGGTAGCTGGTTGAGAGCAGACAGTTCAAGCAGGGGTCAGTCTGGCTACAAAGTGATCACTCTGCCCTGCTGCCCACTCATTATCCATCCCTGGCTGAGCACTCCCCCCCAAAAAATGTTGCTAGTTTTTGAAAATGAGTAGGAGAGGAGTCTGAACAATGTGGCTGAGTGTCTGTGGTGCTGCCCAGTTGACATCCCTGTCACCCCCGCAGTGAGTAGATAGCACTTCTAAAAGTTAAGTCCTCAGGAGTGACAGAACCCCAGCTGCTCTGCTTGTGGTTTATGTTGCTTCTAGAATGATCACAGGTTTTTCATAAACATATTTGATCATAATGAAAATAAAGGCAACTTTTTTTCTGGGTTAAAAATTAATGCATGTTTACTGTAGGAAATGCAAATGCATACAAAAATGGCAAAGATCTCCAAAGTACCAGTTGCTGTCTAAGAAGGTGGCTGGATCTCAGTCTGCTTTGTAGTTCACCAGGTGTGGGGTCTTGGTGTAATCAGTTCTGTTGTTCTTTTTTTGTTTGTTTGTTTGTTTTCCAGACAGGGTTTCTCTGTGTAGCCCTGGCTACACACTCTGTAGACCAGGCTAGCCTTGCACTCTTGAACTCAGAAATCCGCCTGCCTCTGCCTCCCAAGTGCTGGGATTAAAGGTGTGCACCACCACCACCTGGCCAAGTTCTGTTGTTCTTGTCTGTGAAGTTGGCCATAGCCCACATCATTGGGTTTTGCTAAGATAAGCATTAACAGCCAGAAGCCTCCAAGAAGTGACCCACAGGTGGTTAATATTTTAATGACGAGCTCCTGGCCTTCCTTTCTGAGCCTGCGTATATATGTGCTAACCTACATACTACTGTGTCTATATTAATGAAAATAAGATATTTTAAAAACCAGCTGTAGCTTTTTATTAAGTAATGTATCTTGAACACCTATCCTTACATCTAAATAGCTTCCACCATTGCCTGATAGGGGTTTGCAATCACTGCAGCGCTCTCTCTCTCTCTCTCTCTCTCTCTCTCTGTGTGTGTCTGTGTCTGTGTCTGTGTCTGTGTCTGTGTCTGTGTCTGTGTCTGTGTTGGGGAGAGGGAGGATGAGGGCAGCAGGCGTAGACTTCTAGTCTTCTGCTAACATAAAGCATTTTAAAACAAATTTGTTAACATTGTTGTTTTGGGTGATAGAGGCTCTTCTCCTTTCCAGCACCTTCTTAACCCTCCCTCCTCTTGTGAGGATGAAGAAGGATTCCTTTTGGAGCTCAGAGCCTGCCTTGTTTCAGTGTGGTGGTCATGTGAATTCAGATGCCAGCCTCAGTAGGGGAGCTCAGAGCATAGCTCTTTTTGAAGTCAGAGAAACAGAGCTCCTGCATTTGATCTGATCTCTGGGTTCACAGGAAGTCACCAACCAGAGCATCCTCTGCTTCTTGCTCTCAAAGAAGCTGTCATTTAAAGGTCTCAGAGGTAAAGCTGTACTCCTTTCTTGCTAGGTTGGACCACCATGTTCCACCCTTCAGGGAGGTAGGCTGAAGTCGCTGTCCTTGCCATTTTAGTTTTGGGATATACCCTACACCCTTTTTCTCTTACTGCAGTCAGCCAGTCAGAAACCTCTCTTAAACCCCTCCCCCACTAGCAAACCAATAAGCCACATTTGGAAACCTTGCATGAGCCCAACCCTCAACACCACCTTCAGGTGCACTGTTTGTACAGATTCAAGGGATGTACCTGACTGTTGAGTCTAACCTCCAGAAGGCAAACCAATGATGTAGAGTGTGACTGAGGACAGAAGTTTCATGTGGAATTCATCTCTGAGAAGGTTCACGACTATAAGAATATTCCTTTCTTCCTTTGAAACTTGGCAGCGTAGTTGGTCCACCTTCAAAGGAACCACCTGCCCTGCATGATGCTGTTGACTAAATTCAGACACAACAGCTTCCCTTAGGAAATTTAAGGGAAGGGCTCAATCTTTACACTTAAGGAGTGAGTATATCATCACCATAGAGAAAGATCTGGGACACTGCTGGGGTGTTATATCTGCCCAAATCATAGAGGAAACACTGTATCCTCAAGAGGAACAATGCATGTATTTTACAGCAGCGAAGCTCAGAGCACTAACAACTCCTTGGTGTTTTCCTAAGTGCTTTTTAGTTTCCTTCTGATGCCCTCCCTGTGAGAAAAGTTAAGTAACACTATCCTCTTTCCACTGATGAGACTGAACCTATGAGAGGCTAGTTGACTTTCCTTGGGCCCTCCGGACCCAGGGGAGGGATCTCCTCGATGCATAACTCCTGCTCTTCATGCCAAGGAAGGCTGGGTAGAGGAGGGAGAGCTCCTTGCTAAGGACGGGGCGTCCTTGCTCACAATACCTTTCTTTGCTCTTTATGTTTTAGCATTTTCTTTTTTTGAGACACGATCTCTCTCCTGTAGCACAGCTGCCCTCTGACTCACTGTTTGAGATTCTGATTCTCTTGCCTCCACCTCCTGAGCACTGAGATCACAGTTACACATGGGCACATCTGGTTCTGTGCTGTGCCTGGGACTCTTAAATCAGAGTTTGTATACTAGGCAAGTACCCTGTCAAGATGTTCCTTCGATGCATCTCCTGCCACTACTGCCTCCTCCCCTTCTTCCCAGGCAAGGGATCAAGTCTACAGCCTTATTCTTGCAGTCCTCTCTGGGAATTGCTTAGACAGTGGTGTCCTTCAAACCACAGACCAAGATCCTTGACCTGGATGTGCTTTTCCTTCCTTGAGCTAAGCTGCAAGCATGGCGAATGGCAGAAACTAATTATTTTTGGCTCAATTTCCCAGTGTTGACACGACACGCTTTGCATTTGAGTTGCAAAACAGACATCCACAGAGGGCTTTAGAATCTGATGCTGTTGGGGCTTGCTTTTTTTTTTTTTTTTTTTTTTTTTTGTAGGAGGATTACCAGTAGTCCTTGATACATGTTCCTTTTCAAGTTTGTCTATAACTGACATACCACACTGAATACAGTTCAGACTATGAATGTGGTTTGTAACACAGCAGGCCCTAGCATCCGGCTCGTGCTTCCAACTAGCCTGCCACAGTTTTGATCGTCTTGGCTTTCTTCTAAAGATACAGCAGAACCTTGCCTCAAAGTGAGGCTGAGTATGCCTTGGAAGACAGTAGTCTTAGATAAGAAGCTACTATATTGATGTTTGTTATTCTCATGTACAGAGTGTACTTTCCCTCCAGCTCCATAAAGGGCCTCTGCTAATTAGCTAAATGCTTGTAAGAATGTTTCAAGCTTACGGAGGGCAGGCTTTCCAAAATGGAGGAAACAAAGGATAGCAAAACTGGCTTCCTGTTTACACTAGAAGTTTCATGGACTAGAGAGAATTGTTATTAGGGCCTTTCTCTTTCTCTCTCTCCTTTCTTCCTTCCTTCCTTCCTTCCTTCCTTCCTTCCTTCCTTCCTTCCTTCCTTCCTTCCTTCCTTCCTTCCTTCTTTCTTTCTTTGCCTTAAGTTGGTTTTTTCTGTTTTTTGTTTTTGTTTTCAGCCATAGAAGTGGTTTTTCCTCTTCTGGGGACAGTGTTTAGAGGTATCCAGAGTGGCTTAGGGTTTAACATGCCATGATAGCCTTTTCAACTCCCAAGTCACTGGCAAGAGAATTGCTCATGTTTTGTACCAAGGAGGTTGAAAACATCAAACCCCACATTCAGTGTGTGGTCATGTGGACACGTGTGGCCAGGTGGACATGGCCTGTGCGGTTCCACGTGTGCTAAACGTGTCAGTGGCAAGCACAGAGTCAGGAAGGTAAATAAACATGAAAGGTTTTTAAACAGTTGAAAGGAAAATGTCATTGTCGTAGAATCCCAGCCACTCAGGAGACAGATGCAGAAGACAGAAAGTTCAAGATCTATCTGGACTACAGAATGAGTTCAAGGCCATCTTGGGTAACTTAGCAAGACCTTGTTCCAAAATAATAACTAAGTAGCCGGAGATTAACTCAGTGGTAGAGTGCTTTCCTTCCTAGGTTCAATCCCCCTGCACTGTGGATTAAAGTAAAAATGAAACAAACAAACAAAACCAATGTTTATGTCAATGTTAAGTCATAAATGCACACTCAGAAATTTACTTCATAGACTGAACTGATTTACTTTTGGTCCCATGAGTGTTGGCATGTGGCCATTGTTCCTCCCCTACCCAAGTGCCCTATTTACACAGTCGTTTATGCACGGTGTGCATGTGGTAGAGAGTGAGTTGACTTGCTGTTGGCACTTGCCACTCTGTGTTTTATTGGATGGAGAAATCAAGACCACATGTAGTAAAAACTTGAATCCAGGTTGACAGAACCTTTCCTTCTCTGTGTTTTGTCTGAGCAGGGACTCTTGCTTACCTCCGTTGCCCTTCTCTTGCTGGATGGAACAGGAAGATAATCAGGGTGTGTGTGAAGACCAGACTTCTGAAGACAGAGGCATGGGTTCGGACTTTGAGAACTCTGAGGACCAGGACAGAGAAGGGGACCCAGAAGAAAGAGGAGTGGGCTCTAATCCACAGGGCACAGAAGAGAGGGGCCACCTGGAGCAAGAGGTGGACTCCAACCCACCGGGCGATGACCTAAGAGGGAACTCACAAGAGAGGGACGTAGTGTCCACTGTCTGTTCAGGTGAGAAGACTGAGTATCCTCTGAGGTTGCAGGACTCACATTTATTTACATTGGATTCTACTGGCATACAACCAGGGCCAGCGTCCTGGGGACCTAGAGGTGGGCTCTCTAGAGGCCATCGAGCAGGATTCTCAACTGACTTGGCTCTCCTAATGTTGGTGCCGTGAGTATCCATTCCTTTCATACCATCCAGCACTGAGGCCACACTGGTAAGTATGGGTGCTGCTCCTTGCTACAGATGGTCACTCGTAAAAACACTACAGTGAAAGCACAGGCAATACTGGGGCCTATCTCACAGATGTTGGGGGAATAACATGGTGCGTCGGATTTAAACAGTGACTTAGGAGCCTAGAGAGTGGTTAAGAGTGCTTACTACTCTTGCAGAAGACCCGAGTTCGTTCTAAGCACCCATATCATTCTGTTTATAACTACCTGGAATCAGTTCCATGGGATCCAGTGTCCTCATCTCTGCAGGTACCTGCATGCACTTGGTACACACAAAGTCACGTTCATACATAATAGATGAATATATATATATTTATATATATATACATACATATATGATTCAAAGAGTGACTTAGCACAGTGCTGGATGAAGTACATTGATATTTTTAGTTAAATCATCATTTTTTTCTCTAGATATGCAAATTTGGTGGTTAAGTGACCTACCTGTGTTCGTGAGGCTGATTACCCACGTGCCCAAGTTTCCTGGTTACCACCCTTGCTATTTCTGACCTGAAAGCAAATGCTGGGTCTCTAGCTACTTCCTTGTTTCTGTCCTTGGACACTAGTTGCTTTGTCCTGTTCAGGAAATACAGCAGGGACAGAAAAGAGCTGAAATACTGTCTGGCCAGGACTGTGTGTTTACATTCCTTTCTCTATGACAGAGTCCCAGACTCCCTGTTCCTCTCCTCCACAGTACACACAAGCCCTCTGCTTGAGGAGGAAGCAACCATAGACTGACAGGTCTATATCTTCTACCAGTTAACTTGCTCTTACTGGTTCTGGGCTGCTTGTCATCCCTTACTCATCCGTCCTTCACCAATGCTGAGTTCAGTTTGCTCATAGGTACGTGCAACCTGCTACTGAGGACAGCAGTGAATGCTCCAACCCAACATTGTAAATGTAATTAAAACCTGAGGTTGTGTGTCTGTGTGTGCATGTGTGCATGTGTGGGTTGTTTTGTGTGTCAAAGCTCGTCCTTTGCCATTATTCCTTAGGAGCCATCTAACTTGAATTCTGAGATAGGGTCTCTTTGGCCTAGAGCTCACTGAGGTAGGCTAGGTTGGCTGGCCAGCAAGCCCCAGGCTGTCTCTGCCTCCCCAAGAATTAAAAACACTAGCTACACCACTTGGCTTTTTAACCCAACAGAATATTTTTATTGATTATTTTGGAATGTCACATCATGGATCCATCACAGTCACTTCCTAGTTTGTTTCCCTACCCTTGTGACCTCTCCCACCCCCACCCCCACTGAACAAAAGGTGGAGAAAAGAAGAGAGGTGTCCATTCAGTAGGTTCTGGGTATCAGAATTAGATCATAATGCATGTACGTCAGTGTAGCTCAGTGGGTCTCGACCTGTGGGTCCAGATCCCTTTGGGGTGTCTAACAACCCTTTCACAGGGGTTGCCTGAGATCCTTGAAAAACACAGATATTTACATTACAATTCATAACAGTAGCAAAATTACAGTTATGAAATAGCAAGAGAAATAATTTTTATGGTTGGAGGTCACCACAGCATGAGGAATTGTATTAAAGAGTAGCAGCGTCAGGAAGGTTGAGAGCCACTGCTCTAGAGAGGAGCGCTCCTGATTTTTTTTTTTTCATAAGACTTGACTGCTTCTTGAGCACACACTTTGTAGATGACAACTCAGTGTTGCAATGTCAAAGGTTGGGTGGGCATGCTCTCAAATTGTTCCCAGACTGAGCAAATGGTTTTCTTTTTTTTCTTTTTCTTTCTTTCTTTTTTTTTTGTTTTGTTTTAGACCTGATGAGTCCTACTGGTCTCTTACTTTCCCTGACTAACGTGACTTGTGTTTTGAGGCTCTAGCTTTAGAAAGTATGGTTAAGGAAAAAAAATATCCCTCTCCCCTTTCCTTCTGGAGACATATTCCTATCTGGTACAGATCTTGCCATTTGCAGGCTTCAGGCGATTCAGCTGAGCAGAGCCTGGGGTGTCTAGTTGGTGGGGTCTAAGAGTGTCAGTGGGGCAGAGTGCACCCTCCTTTAGTCTTATTGGGAGGAAACTGGTGGGGAAGAGGCTGGAGTAAAAGGTAGGGGTAAGGAGGCTGGGGGAGGGGCGTCACTGCTTTGGCTCACACTCCTTGTAGGGCTGTTCCCCTAGCGTTACCTTCGCACGTCAGGTCTAGATGACCCCATTGCCAACTTGTCTGTTGCAGAGGGGCTGCTGAGTGAGGAAGAAGGGGCTATCCTCCGTGAGGAAGAGGACGACCAGCCTGGTGTGGCTGACATGGCGCTGTTCCCAGGACTGTCAGAATCTGACAGCATATCCCGGAGTCCCCGAGGAGAGGAGGACGAGGAGGAGGAGGAAGACGAAGAGGAGGAAAGCGCTGGGGAGAACCACTTGATAGCCGAGGAAGAGCCATTGCCTACTCCAATGCTTCCCTGGAGGCGTCACCTCTCCCTGGGCGGTCGACACCGGGGTGACAAGCCTGCTCGTCGCCATTTCCACCGGCTCCATCACCCCATGGCCGTGGACCTCGGGGAACTCGACAGCTTGATGGCCAGCATCATGGACGCGCCTACCATCTGTCCGGACTGCGGGGAGAGCTTTAGCCCGGGCGCCGCATTCCTGCAGCACCAGCGCATTCACCGCCTGGCGGAGGCCGCGGCCGTGGCCAGCCTGGAGCCCTTCGGTTTGGCTGGAGAGTGCGGAGAGGTGGTGGGGATGATGGGCGTGGGCATGGGCGTGACCGGCGGCTTCGGGGCGGGGCCCACGCTGGCCCGGCCCCCTCGCGAGAAGCCCTTCCGCTGCGGGGAGTGCGGCAAAGGCTTCAGCCGCAACACCTACCTGACTAACCACCTGCGGCTGCACACGGGCGAGCGGCCCAACTTGTGCGCCGACTGCGGCAAGAGCTTCAGCTGGCGCGCCGACCTGCTCAAGCACCGGCGCCTGCACACGGGCGAGAAGCCCTACCCGTGCCCGGAGTGCGGCGAAGCCTTCAGCCTCAGCTCGCACTTGCTCAGCCACCGGCGTGCGCACGCGGCGGCGGGCGGCGCGGGCTCCGCGGCGGCGGCGGCGGCGCTGCGGCCCTTCGCGTGCGGGGAGTGCGGCAAGGGTTTCGTGCGCCGCTCGCATCTGGCCAACCACCAGCGCATCCACACCGGCGAGAAGCCGCATGGCTGCGGCGAGTGCGGCAAGCGCTTCAGCTGGCGCTCGGACCTGGTGAAGCACCAGCGCGTGCACACGGGCGAGAAGCCTTACATGTGCTCCGAGTGCGGCGAGACCTTCAGCGTGAGCTCGCACCTCTTCACGCACAAGCGCACGCACTCGGGCGAGCGGCCCTACGTGTGCCGCGAGTGCGGCAAGGGCTTCGGCCGCAACTCGCACCTCGTCAACCACCTGCGCGTGCACACCGGCGAGAAGCCCTTCGGCTGCAGCCAGTGCGAGAAGCGCTTCAGCGACTTCTCCACGCTCACGCAGCACCAGCGCACGCACACCGGCGAGAAGCCCTACACATGCTTCGAGTGCGGCAAGAGCTTCATCCAGAGCTCCCACCTCATCCGCCACCGGCGCATCCACACCGGCAACAAGCCTCACAAGTGCGCGGGCTGCGGCAAGGGCTTCCGCTACAAGACGCACCTTGCGCAGCACCAGAAGTTGCACTTGTGCTAGGGCGGGGATCCGATCTGGCTACTGATCTGTAGATGTTGGGGGAAGGGGCAGGAGGGACAGCCTGAGAGTGTCTGAGGAAGCCTTTTTGTGTTTGGCACCCCCCCCCCCAGGGGACGGTTAATGAGTTGTTATTTCGAGGTGCCTACCTCCACTATCGAAGTAACTCTTAGAAGATGTGCTTGACTTGGTAGTTTACTTAAATACACCCTGCAAAGAGTGTGGACCTTGGATGAGCAGACGTTTGAAGGAACCCGAGGAAAGGTGTTTGGGGCTATGTAGAGAGGGTTGGGCTGCCGCGTTTGTGAGAACCAGGATGGGTAGCGTAAGCCTATGTTTGGCTATGGTAGGGTAAGCCTGTGTTTGCCCTGACACCTCTCACATCAGCTCTAGTACGACCCTTCTCATCCGTATAGAAGAGGTTATTTAGTATCCACTTCCCTTTCTATGGGCCCCAGCTGCTATTTTGAGACTTCCAGGGGAAATTGAACAGAAAAACTGCACACTTACTTCAAAGGGCAAACTTTGAGTTTAGAAATTCACATAAATTGATTCTCAGATCTTAGGAAGCCCTGCACCTGTTTCTTCGCTAATTCTTGAAACTATTCAAGCTTCATGGTCAGGGGTACCTAGGAACGGCACCCCAACCGCTAGTAAGTCAGGACCTGCCTGCCAGGTCTCAGTTCAACTTGGAGGGTAGGTTTCAAAAGAAAGGTAGACTGTCAACAGTTGCCTCAGAAACCTGTTCACAAAAGTCAACCAGCTAGCTCAAGTTTTGTTGGCCTGAGTTCACAGGATGGGGTGCCTTGATTTGCGTGTGTGTGCCCTGACCCCAGGAACCCCAACTTATGCACAAATTAATGAGATTTGACTCAAACAGGAGTTTCTGTCCTGTCCATCCCCTGCCCCCCCTACCCCCCCTTTGATAAGAGACACGGATGTACACGTGGAGGGCACAGTCAGGGAGAGGTGGAAACGCAAAATTGCCAAATAGCACAAACAGTGAATGTTTTCTAGTTATACAAGATGCCAAAATAGCACTTTTGTACTTAACAGAGTGCTTTATGCTTTTTAATGACTGTTAGTGTTTCTCACATGCTTGTGAGATAAATCAGTATTGCAAACTGTGATTTGGGAAAAGTCTAGGGTAGGAGTGTGGCAAGCCTTTCAAAGAAAGGCCGAGAACCGTGAATGGCCGAGCCTGACCTTTTGTGTTCTCAAGCTCAGTTCCTAAGATGACTTACGTGCTCTGATTTATATAATAAAGCAAGAAGACTGAGCATTCTTACACTTGATGGAAAAATTAAAGCCTAGAAGGACCAAAGATGTCCTTATTGACAAAGCTGGCCTTTGTCACCTGATTCCAGTGTTCTCACTGTCTTCTATTTCTAGTAGGGAGCTGTAGTCAAATGACTTGTATAGATTTTGGTTACCTACCCTGAAAACCCCTCCCCTGGACTAACCTTTAGAAGTCAGCGTTGTGGCAGACAGTAAAGTTTTCTTCACTAACGTTTATTACCCTAGATTGTTCATGGGAATCGTGAACTGTTGGACACAGTTGAAGGTGGGGTGGAGAAACTATACAATTGTTTTTACAATTTTGGCCAAGTTTCTGTGAATGTTAGCAATTTATACTTGATTATTTGTATTTTAGTAATGACTTCTCTGGGGACTCTAGGGAAGCATTTTTGTTTTTTTGTTTTTTGTTTTCATTCTAAGAACACTAAAAGAAAAATCTGGAGAACATCTGGGCTTTTGTATATTACCTGCTGATCTTGTCCACTTAATCTGTTTACTGTTGTTCACAGATGAAGATAGATGCTCACACTAGGGATAGTTTTGAAGAACACTAATTCTCTTCCGGTTTTCTTTAGCGAGACTTACACATGCAAAGTCTGTGCCCCTTATTTATTCTGACTCTTGCTGTCTGGATGCCCAGTGTATGCGACCCACTAAAACAACACAGCCAATTTGTGGGCAATCTTAATATTCATATTCTCATATATTCATATTCTCTCTCTCTCTCTCTCTCTCTCTCTCTCTCTCAGGTTTCTTTATATAGCTCTGGCTGTCCTGGAACTCAATATGTAGACCAGGCTGTCCTTGAACTCACAGAGCTCCACCTGCCTCTGGAGTGCTGGGATTACAGGCAGCCCCATCACAACCAGGTTTTTTTTCCCCTCACATCTACCTCTTTCCTGTTTTAAGTTCTCTCAAGTGTGTGCCAATGAAATCTAATCCGACTTTTGATTCTTCATATATTTTTAGCCACTTTATGGGCTTTTTGTCTTGTTTTGCCCTTTTGCTGCCATTATTACACACAGCATAGCCATTATCAAATGTGATTCAGGACAGCAGCTTTAGACAGTGGGTTTGATAACGTGAAGTAATGACAATAGAAACCCGTGGACTTCTCTCTCTTGTTCATTCTATTGCTGTGGATAAGAGAATCAGCTACTGTGTTATTCCTTGTCTGAGCCAAACCCCTCAGCAGAAGAAACTGTCCAGCCACCAATGCGTGCTCGAACAGTGTATTTAAAATGTGATTCTATTTCTCTTCTTCAGGGAACATGCCTGAATTACATGAAATTCCATGCGCCCAGGTGTTTATTTCTTGTCTTCCGTCTTAGAAGAATAGCGTTTCTTCAGGATACTCTTGTGACTGTGGTTCATGCTTGAAATGTTAGATTCCATGATCCAACTTGTTACTGAGTTGGAGGCATTTGTACTATTTATTTCCTGGGGAATTTGGTTAAAAGCCAGCTTCTTTAGCTGTCTTTAATAAGCAAAACTTGAAGAAGTTTATGTTCTGGGGCAGAAGGAGAAGGTGGGCAGTTAACCCTTTGAGCTATGTGGTCTCTTTTACAGTTTAGAGATTGTACATATATGTGAAAAGTAAAAAAAAAATTATAAAAAGACCGATGTTCATAGACAATCTGAACTTGTGTCTGAGGTTTGTGCACACTTTCCATTTTAGTGCTGGTTTACATCTGTTAAAGTAGTAAGTAATTTAATGATCCAGAGAGTTCCTGATTCTGTGAGTATGCTTGTGTATATGAGAACTGCCCTGTTTCCAGGTTGTTTTATTTAATGATGGTACCTTGGACAGCATCCTGGTGTTCAGCAACCAATATGGGCTATTTGTCATTAAATCCCTACCAAACACAGTGAGCTGGCCTTTTCCTCATCAATCATTAATCAAAAAGATGCCTCACAGACTTGCCCACTGGCCAATCTTCTACAGGCATTTTCTCAAAGTTCCCTTTTCCAGAGTGTCTGGGAAAGCTGTCTACCTTGTGTCAAATAGAACCTAACCAGCACAATTGATTTCTTGCACACGAATGCATTTAAAACAGTGTTTTCCTCCTTGTTTGTTTCCAAGAATGTGTTAATGTCACAATATAAAACTGTAGAATTTTAAAGACTTTAAGAAATGCAAACATTTTGAAAATTTCCAGCTTCTTAAAATCTCCAAAGCCTCTCAACTGTGGGCCCCTGAAAAAAAAAAAAAAAAAAACAAGGCACACTCTTTTTCCAATTGGGAGAGCCCAGGGCATGCTTTCAATTAGATTAAGGCAAATTCAAAACCCACCAGTATTGGATGTCTGGCACTCACTCATGATCTGCTCTCCCAAGGCCTTCTGCATACTTGCATCCACTGAAGTTGCTGACTAATGCATTAGAACATTAGGTAGATCCCAGATCACCCTGGGACTGGTTCGTGGCTGAGTTTTAAATAGTTTGCACATTCTTAGCAGTGACTCCACGAAGTACAGTGAGGCTAAAGTGCCTTTGGACTACTGGCAATGTTTTTGTGTTCAACACTGGCCTTCATCCCCAAAGAATCATCTTCACTCTTATCAGTGTGGGAATGGTGGTGACCGGTTTGGTGAAAGGTTCAGGAAAACTTAGTTACTGAGAGGGGAAGAGACTATAATATGTACCCCTAAATCCCATAACAAAGTTTCCTTTGCTTCAGTTTACAAGAATGTTTATTAATGATGGCTGATAACACCCAAGGGAACTCACTAGCTAGACTAAACTTTTGCTGAAATGTCCTAGCTGGTCCGGTCCTAGCCACATGAAATCACCAACTATGTTCCTGGGGTAGAGATCTTCAAGGCAGAAATGGAATTATGATAATTTATCACCTTATCTTTTTACATTCACAGTCACCTTGTTTGGACAACCCAGGGGTCTTTCCCTACTCAGCAGTGCCATGGAAAGGCAAAGAGGAAGCAAAGCTGGACTCATCTTGGAGTGTTAACCAGAGCAGCTGCTGGTCCCACAAGCATCTCAAGAAAAGGAAATCAAACCCAGAGCTTTAGCATAAGTAATCCTAGTAAAGGGTGACCCTGAATGACTTTGAATGACCTTGAACTTCTAATCCTTCTGGCCTCTCACTCTCGAGTGCTGGGATTAGAGAAATTGTATTTTCACACAGTGATAGTACTATCACCACAGGTTTTAAACTGTGCTGCTGACCAAGCCCAGGGCTTCACATAGGCTAAGCTAGCACTGTGCCAACTGAGCCTCTCAGTGGAGGGCAGCAATACCAGCTAGGTATGGTGGCATATACTTGTAATCCCAGCACTCAGGAGACTAGTACGAGAAGATAATGAATTTGAGGCCAGCCTCAATAACAGTTTGGAGACTGAAAAACAAACCCAGGAAATTGATGTATTGTTTCCTGGGATCAGGTAGGAGTTGCCCAGTGCTGATGGGGCAGCCTCTACATAATCTAGACCTACTTTGTCTACACACTATGGGATCTTCAAGTTTGATGAGTTGAGGCTAGGCATGCTTTTAACCATGGAGAGATTTTTGTGATTTCATTATCTAAATCTGGATATCAGTTTATTGGGGTGAGCAGTTTTTTTTTTTCCAGCAAGTAGCAGGTATCTTGAGCAAGACTTATTTGACATTGCTAAGAATCTGTTTGACAAGCAGACACCACCATTATTGGCTTTCCCCTTTAGTGACTATCAAGGCTTCAGCCTCACCTGGAAAACTCCAGAACTCAATGTTGGAATGATAGGAGGCCCCGCTGACCTGGTCAGTGCTGCCACTGAGGAGGCTGCATATCTGACGGTGGAGTGGCTCTCATCAGCTCCTCCTTGCTTCAGGCCCTTCATAGTCTGTGGAGGAGTATGATGGCCCTTTACATATAGGTATATCAATGAGGCTGGGGAAGAAGTGGGAAACTATATTCTCACATCCCATCACCTTCATGCAGCACACCAATCTACAGACTGCTGCCAGAAACCCTGAGCTACAGAAGTTTTGAAGAGGCAGACTGTGTAAACCATCTTTTGGTCACAGAGTGCCTTGGAGGTGTTCAGGAATTAGCTGAGGGCTGGCAAAGTCAGCTTTCTAGGTGGGATCAGAGTTCGCTGTGGAGAGTCCCACCAGACAGATTCTGAAGCACTTCCCAGCATGCTGGTCATTCCAGTTCAGTGTCCCTTGGTTTTCTTTCCTATCCTACAACCTTATTCTGGGATAGATTTAAAAAAATACCTTTGTATGTATACGTTACCAGTGCAGTGGTACCCTCCCAGAACCCACAGACCAGGAAGTTGACAGGCAAGTTAGTGAGTAACCACATTGTCCAGTGAGAGGTGCACTGCAGAGGGAAGCTTCATCCCTACTTGGGGCCTGAAGACTTTCTGGGGGAAAAGGGAGCCCAAGCAGAGGGGATGACATAGGGGCAGTTGCATGGAGACATGGGACAAGGTCAGACAGCAGCAGTTCTGGTGGAGGGCTGGTATGTCTGGAGCACGTTCTAATGTTGGAAAAAAAAAAGAAAAAGAAAAAGAAAAGAAAGATGGGGCCAGATAATGTAAAGAAATTCCTCAGCTTCTGGCTTAGGGTAGAGAAATTGGGGTCCAGCCCAACTCTGGTGTTCATGACTTGGGTAGGCATAGGCCAGTTCTTTCACTTCAAAGTTTTCAGTGTCCATACTGAAAAATATGGACTTGAAGGAGCCCAATGCATCAGGCTGAAAACGATGATCACAGACAGCATTGGTGGCACACATCAGCCACTATATGTAATGTTAAGTCTGGAGTCCTGTATAGACTTTTAAGCCAAGCACAGGACCCTGCACATTGACCCTGTGTCCATGAGAGTGTTCTCTTAATAATTACACAGTGATGTCCAGACTCTGGCCAGGAAGGAGCAAGGACTTTAGAGACTTCCAAGAATTCTTCTGAGTTCATGGCCAGCATCCATGACAGAATGTCTACAATCCAGAGGCCCTCAGGTTTCTCCTGCAGGCCCCAGCAACCATGCTGGTTGGGCTGAGTTCACTGGTGCAGGTCCTTGTAGTAACAGAGGAGGAGACACAATGCTTGTTCCTGAGAGGGGGCTTCAAGGCTGCAGAGCAGTTCCATGACAGTCTACAGCAACCTAGAGTCCCCAGCCTTTGGGGACAGTGACTCAGAGTCCCCTGCCTTTTGGGACAGTGAGCATTGTCTTTGTATTCAGCTTTTAACCCCTTTTCCTCCACTCTTCAGGCCTCAGAAAACTGCCTCTATTCTAGGCCCGTTATATTTACGTGAGCTCTTGGCAGTTGAAACATGAAGAACTTTCAGGCTGGTGGTGTAAATCTTTAACCCCAGCACTTTGGAGGCAGAGGCTGATGGATCATTGTGAGCTCAAGGCCAGCCTGATCTACATAGTGAGTTCTGGGGCAGCCAGGACCACATAGAAAGACACTGACTGGAAGAGACTGGGGCGAGAAGGGGGAAGAACCTTCCCTCAAGTTCTCCAGAGTTTGTCAATATTGTGTACAGTACTCCACTCCAGAGGGACTGACTCCTACTTCCCTGAAGATGTCCCTGAGTTCAAGAGTATATAAAATTTGTCACTTTTTAAAGACAGACTTACCTTATTTCTAAAATAGATTAGCAATACCATAGGCATTACTCTATTTCAAAACTTTATCAAGTTTTTGTTCCCCTTACAATCTTTGAAGCTGTCATTTGCCTTCATGGAAGCCTTTTCTGTTTTCTTCTCAGGTCTGTTTACTTCCCTTCCTATCTCTCCCCATCTCTTCCTCCTGCCCTCTCTCTCTTTCCCCCTCCCTCCCTCCCTCCCTCCTTCACAGGTAATGTGAATGAGGACTTCTTCCCAGCATGCCTCTAGTGAGGTCTCCTTGCTCCGATTCTCATAATGATGACTTGTTCAGGTTCACTGAAATGTTGAAGTCACTTTTGTTGAAGTCATCTTTTCCTTTGCCACTCAAAACCATCTGTTTCCTTCTACTTTCTTCATCTGCACACTACAGTGGGTTTTTTGTTCTATCTTATTACCTCTGCTCATTTCTTTAAATTTGTTTTCCTTCTTCCCCTACCTTTCCCTGCTCCCTTCCCTCTCCTCTCTTCTCCCCACTCCTCCTTTTTCTTTCTTATATGCTGTCTTGTGTCAAGCATTGCTGGTATATATATGATTTGGGACACACACACACACACTCACGCACACACCTTGCATATATGGTGAATTTACCCTCAGCACAGGGCTATGCAGAGGAGGAGTGTAATATAAGAATCAATATGGGTAGTGCAATTAGATATGTGCAAGATAGAGGGCAGTAAAAAGACACTCTAGCCAGTGAGGGGACTGAGGAGGATGGGCTGTCAGGGCAGCTGGGCACCTTGTAAGCAGAAGGGATACTGTGCCCAGTGTGTGTAGGAAGCTTCAAGTTTCATTGTATTGATGAATCATCCAACTGAGTGATCTAGGGATGGGATAAGGATGTCATGAATGCCTACCCAGGCAGTAAGGCCTTGATGGGAATGAAGCAAGGAATGCTGATGATTGAAGCAAAGATAGGCTACCAGAGATGAGGGAAAGCACGCAGGATTTGGAGTTCGATGGGATGGGACTGAATGCTTAGTTTCTATCTTCATTTCTGTTGCTGTGACAAATGCCCTGACCAGAAGCAGTATCAGGAGAAAAGAGTTTATTTGTCATATGTACAATCTCAGGTTACAGTCCATCATTTTGGGGAAATCAAGGCAGGAACTTAAGAGACTGGTTACATCACATACACAGGTAAGAGCTGAAAGGAGCAAATGTATCCATAGGGCCTGCTTGCTACTTCCGCTCTCTAGTGCTTTCATCTGTCTCAGGCTTTCCCACCTTGACTAAGAACAGACATGCACATGGGCCAACTTGGACTTTGTAATTCCTCATTAAGCCTCTCTTCCCAGAGGATTCATATCAAGATTGTGGTTAAAACTAGTCAGCACAGAGAAGGCTGTGAATGATGAGGGATTTGTATCTGGGACAAATGGGCCCATAGACTACAGTGAGGACACTTGATCCTTCCCGGTGTTCTTTCCACTTAGCCCCAGGATTGGCTTAGTGGACCTGATTCTATTTTGTTATAATCATAAGTACCAGGCCTCCATTTTGCGCTAGATTTTTGGAGTGTCCCTTCATCTCTTCTAATCCATTTGTCCCAGAAGGCTTTCCAGAAAGCTGAAGCTAAGTGCTCACTGCTTTCCACAGCCTATTCTACCTCCTGAGTCTTTCATTACTCACTGCTAAAGCTGACGGTGTTCACTTCCCTCATCCAGCGAGAATATTGACATCCCTTAGATCTTGACCTTTCCCTCAACACTGTGCACCTTCCTGTCTAGAGCCCCTATGCGATGTCATGTTTTTCGTTCTCTACTAAACACTAAGTCTGTGAATCAAAGATGGAAAATAGGCCAGAGGTCCTAGGCTCAGCATAAAATACATTTTCTTAGTTTGCATATCACTACTACTACTACTACAACTCTCCTCCTCCTTCTCCTCCTCCTCCTCCTCCTTGTCCTCTTTTTCTGAGACAGTTTTTCTCTATGTAGTCCTGGCTGTCTGGAAACTCACTTTGTAGACCAGGCTGGCCTCGAACTTATATAGAGATCTGCCTGTCTCTGTTTTTCAACTGCTGGGATTAAAGACATGTACCACCACCGCCCAGCATTTTGTATCTTTCTTTTTCATCAGATCACATTTCTTTAAAATCAAAGCTCATATCAAGCTTTCTGAAAGTTCAGATTTTGATGAGGTATAAACTTAGGAGTCATGTCAAGGGGAAAAAGATATATCACTGTTAGCTCCCTCATCTTGTTAAGGATTTCACAGCCCTGTGAAGAGCAGTAGCCACTCACTCTCTTCCTTGAGCAGCACTCACTCTACTGCATAAAGCTCACTTTCCTGGATTGGAAGATAAAAGATCAAGCATGGATTGCCTTTGGTATCCTGACACTCTCCAGCAGATGGCCTTTTAAAGACACCATTCATTGGACTCCCCGGGTCCCCAGAGGCCACCCTTGTCTAGTGTCCAGCTCTGTCTGGCACCTGCGACATCTCATGTCTCTCAGCAAACCCTGCTTAAGTGGTGTCCAGCCTCTTTTATTGCCCTGGCTCTCCTCCCTCCCCCACCTGCACACTGACCCTCTCTGCACCAACCTCAGGCTGCCCTCCCAGCATGGACTCACCTGGCTCTCTTTTCCAAGTTCCTCCTGTTATCTGAAGCTTTCCCAGGCACCTTCTGCTTTGTTCCATTATTTTCAACCATAGGTACATCACACTTACACCATCGGTGAATGCTTCCCTCACTCCATGACCACAGAATCCAGGGGAAAGAAAAAGAGGCTTACATTGAACAGGGTTGCTGCCATTCTTTCTGGGCCTTTACTGCCCCCTTGTGATGGATTTCGTATAGTGCATGACTCTTGTGTGTTGAAGGTCTAATTGCCACCAGCCACTCTGTGTCCAGGTTTGGTAAGGAAGGTCTTTGTTATCCAAAGCATTCTAAGGCCTTATGGAGCCAGATCCATGAGTCTGTTCACTCTCTTTTCTTTCCACTCACCCTTGTTAGATCTTGGAAGGCTGCTTTTCTCCAGGAAACTGGCCCAGTGGGTCAATGAGGGATTTCAATTAGGCCAAAAACCAAGACGGAAGATCCATTCATTCCCATCAGTCATGTTTCTTCTGAGCTAACTGAACAGTCTTGGGGAAGGTGTGTTCAGTTTCCCCAGGGAGGATGGACACTCACTCTGTGAAAGGTGCCCACAACCTGAGTGTCCAGTGATGAGCTCTACCTGAGCCATTGCAGGTGATTCCTGAGTATTTCCCAGTCCCTTTACAGAGTGCATGCTGCGGGTATATCCTCACTGACTGTTTTTTTTCCTTTTTTAAAATTATTTATTTATTATATATGAATACACTGTAGCTGTCTTCAGACACACCAGAAGAGGGCATCAGATCTCATTACAGATGGTTGTGAGCCACCATGTGGTTGCTGGGATTTGAACTCAGGACCTCTGGAAGTGCAGTCAATGCTCTTAACCACTGAGCCATCTCTCCAGCCCCCCTCACTGACTATTTAAAGCAAAGAATTTACCAATGCAGGAATCCAAAACCAAACTTATAACAAGTGGTGGTATAAAATATGCCTTGGAATTTACTTTCATTCCCAGAACAGGCAACTCTTCCTTTTATACCGTAGAACATAGTCCAGTAACCTGAAGTAAGGGTTTCTTCATATGATGGGGACAAAATAAAAGCAGATTCTTTCAGACTGTCTGTGTGAAATGGTGCTGGTCTCTCTCTCTGTTTCTGTCTCTGTCTCTCTCTGTCTCTCTCTCTTTCTCTGTCGATTGTAGTGATTAAAAAAATACTCTAAGGTGTGGTTTGCTGTATAGAACTTCAATATGGTTTTGCTTCCTGACCGTAGCATAGGAGCTCAGTCCCAACCTATAAACATTACTTCTCATAAACATTATTTAATATGGAGTGAGAAAGAAGAAGTTTTGATGCAGTGTGAGATTTTACTTCTCTCTCTGGTATGATATAACAGGTAAGTGACACAACTGTCAGTAAACTAGTCCCTGGGAATCTGAAACTCTCTTCTATCTTCTGAGGAAACCACACATGTATATAGTAAGTGCACAGACATATATGCTGTCAAAACATCCATTCACACATAAGCAGACAGACAGATGTATGGAAAGATGGACAGACAGACAGACAGACAGACAGATAGATATGGGAGAAATAGAAATTGATGCTCCAATCTGCAATCCCAGGTATTATGAGAGACAGGCGTTTTGTTCCCTCTAGATGGTGTCCTCTGCATCTCCTTCAGTTTGGGGCAGGGTGGTTGAGCAGACAGAGGTTTTTTCAGCTGGGAGGGTTAAGGTCAGCTATTAACTCTGTTATCATGTAAGACTTCAAACTTGTCTTGACTGGCTTCCTCTGCTCAAAGAAACTAGGAGTGATGAGAGAGAGAGAGAGGGAGAGAGAGGGAGAGGGAGAGGGAGAGGGAGAGGGAAAGAGAGAGAGAGAGAAAGAGAGAGAGAGAGAGAGAGAGAGAGAACAATGAAAGAGCCTAAGGCAATAAAACAATAAAAGGAGAGAGGAGATGGGATATGGATGAAACAAGAGGGGGAGGCAGTTGCATTTAGAGGTAGGAATAGTAGGTTTTCAAACTATGGCTCAGTAGGAGATACATTTTGGGGGGGTTCATTAGAAGGAGACTTTCAGATCACCTCGTCAGCCTTGGGCCATTTGTTATAGTGACCTCCTGGAGACCTCTCAAGGCTTCTGGTTCTAGAGAGTCATGTGGGCTAAGAAGGATGGAGACCAAGGGAGGCAAGACTTGCCCTAGAGGGATAGACTATCCTCTAGGGTTGTGCTGTACCCTGTCCCCCACAACCAGTGTGAGCTCACCTACTCAGAGGGAGGGGAGTTTTAATTTCCTAAGATCAGATGCAAGAGTCTGTCTGTGACCTTGTAATGCTGAACTGAAGCACTCTAGATTAGATGTTTGGCCAATACTTGGGACCGACTAAGTGGGAGTCAGATTCTACAGCTCTGCCTGTGGACTTAACTGGATATAGAAAGGAAAGCTGGATACTCGAGTGACCAAACACACACCTTTTCCAGGTTAAGCATTAAAACATTTTTATTGTTCTTTTCTATGAGTTTCATAAAGGAATGGGAATTTTCTCAGACAAGAAATGCTTTGGGACCTGGAGGGAGAAAGTGGAAGCCCTGATGAAGTTCTAACCTACAAGTGGTTCCAGGCAATGCAGTACAATCACCCGAGCCTTTGGTTACAGCAGCTGAGGCACAATAGCCTGTGAATTTCTGGGTAAGTGCTTAGTGTTGAAGGGTTGTGACTGAGCCAGTGACTTGCAAGGCTTTGGTGACTTGAAGACAGGTTGGAGAGTGTGTCAAATGGAATTGTAAGAGTTGGGTTGTTTCTAAGTCCCTTCCTGGAGGACCTGATAACACCCAGGACCATGTCCTCACCCTCTTCATATCACTGAGACTTTGTGTCCAGTGTCTCCCTGTGCTGCTGCACCAGTGTCCCGATCCAGTCTGAGGTTTTCTGCCTGGCTTCCTCCCAGCTGACAAGTGGCTCATAGCCCAGATCTCGCTGAGCTTTCTTGTAGGAGACAGTGAACACGCTATTTGTCACTGTGACAAAGAAACGGGTAAAGGGTGGCCTATAGTTGTAGACTGGACGTAGCAGGAAGCTCACAGTTTCCAGCAGGAAGGCAAGCCAGTAGAGCAGGGGGAGTGGAAGACTCCAACTGGATTCAAGGCGGAGGCCCCACTCCTTGATCAAGGTATCATATAAATCAGCAAGCTTTGGTGAGGAGTGTCATCTGAGATGTAATAAAACCGTCCTTGGATGCTTGAGGATTTCTTGGGATCTTGTAGGCCCCTGGCAGCCAGAATGTGAGCCCAGGCTGCATTGCCCACATACACTGAGCTGACTATGCCTTGTGAGTCATATTTCTTACTTATGCTATTGTTCTTGAGTGCTGTATTTACAATGGTTGAAATGACTTGGTTTTCTTCCCCATAGATGAGTGGGAGTCTTAAGGCACAAGTATGCAAAATGCCACCGTTTTTCAGGATGCTCCCATTGGCTGCCAGCACTGCCTTCTCCGCCATCCTTCTGCTGTATGGGTATGGATCAGACCATGTGCTTTCATGATACCCTTCCTTATGGCCATTCAGGACGATCTCCTTGTAGGAGTTTGGTCCAGCCACAATTATTGAACTGCTGTAGATGAAGGCTGGCACACTGGCTTCCACACAAGCATCCAAAAGGAGCTGAGTACCTGCTCATAGGAAGATCAGCATCAGTGCTAGGAAATAAGCCAAAGGGCCACTGTGGCAATGGGGTCAATTTGGTCTCCGCTAATCTCTCCAATGGAAGGGCTACTAAAGACTAAATGCATTCTCACCTGATCTTGACTCAAACTTACCACTCTATAGCCAAACTTAACTCAAAAATTATTAGAGTTGATAAGTAGATTCTGAAAACTAGGGATTTTGAAATTTAGAAATTGAGGTTACTTAATTTATAAAGCTCTCTCTCTCTCTCTCTCTCTCTCTCTCTCTCTCTCTCTCTCTCTC
>NW_021620050.1:3916-115088 GCF_004785775.1 Grammomys surdaster | reverse complement strand
CTCTCTCTCTCTCTCTCTCTCTCTCTCTCTCTCTCTCTCTCTCTCTCCATCCCCCCCTCTTTCTGTATGTCTATTTGTTTGTACACTTTTTCAATACTATGGATCACACATAGGCTCTTTTGCATATTAGACAAGACCCTTACCACTGAGACACTGTCCTAACTTGGCTTTCTATCACTGTGATAAACGCCATGATCAAAGGAACTTGGGGAGGGAAGGTTTTGTACGGCCGTATGTCCAACTTACAGTTCATCACAGAGGAAAGTCACTTCAGGAACAAAGGCAGAAGTCATGGCCCAATGCTACTCACTTCCTTGCTTCCCATGGCTGCTCATGTTTGTTATATATATAACCCATGATCTCCTGCTCATCCTCGACACAGCCCAGTGGGCAGTGTCATATCCATTCCAGCCATCTCATATCCATCACTAATCAAGAAAATAACCCACAGAAACACCCACAGTCCAATCTATGGGAAACATTCCACAGTTGAGGTTCCTTCTTTTTAGGTCACTACCATATGTTAAGCTGACAAAAACTAACAAGTATTTTTATCTTGAAAAGTATGTTTCTAGATTTTTATTCTAGAAAACTGTTCCTTTATGTATTCTAAAAATGGACATCATTACATTAGTTTGGGGATATTGCTCAGTGATTGAGGATTTACTTTGAGTCTCAGAAACAACAGAAATTTATTTAAAAAAGACTTTTTCACCAAATAAAAGGAAAGAGTTAGTAATGTTCATGAATTTCATTAGTTTAAAGGACAGTGGGGTCTTAATTAATAAATTCAAGGTACCATATTGTCAGGTGTAGTTCAGAATCATCATGCTCACTCAGGTGTATTGCCCACATTATGTATTTTCATTGTATTTTATTTTCCAGATAGAGTTCTAGTATATATCCCAGAGTGAGCTTGAAGGCATGATTGTTTAGATTCAGAATACTGAGTGTTAGGATTACAGATGTGTACCACTACAGCTGGGGATGCAGTGTACCTTTATTATTAGACATCTAAGTCTGGTGTATTTATGTCAAGAAGTAAGAATTAATACAGAAATGGGAATCTGGTTACCAATAGCACCACCCTGCAGTGAGGATGAGAGGAAAAGGTAGCTGTGTGGAACTTAAAAAATCCTTGTATTTGGTTATTGGCATACCCAAACAATTTGTTGATTTAAAAGAAGCCAGCCACTTCATTGGAGGTCCTATAGAGTATACATGGCAGGTGGGTCCTTGCAATATCATGGTGCTAAGAAGACTGGTGTCAGGAGTCAGTGTGGTTATTTTATATAGTAAAGTCCTTAATTTAGACTCCAATGGAAATCTACCTTCTGAGGCACAAAGCATTTAGGTATAGGGATCTAGGGAGGAGATGCTAAGCTCTGCCTAGGATTGATATTCAAGAATAGACTAATGCTGATCCAAAGAGATGATAATGTGTAGATCAGAAAACAGTTGCAGTTAAGAAAACAAGCTCATTTCCCTAATTTATAATGGCCAGAAGCTGGAAAAATGCAGATGTCCTTCAACAAAGGAATAGATACAGAAAATGTGGTACATTTACACAATGGAGTATTACTCAGCTACTAAAAACAATGAATTTATGAAATTCTTAGGCATATGGATGCAACTAGAAAATATCATCTCAAGTGAGGTGACCCAATCAAAAAAGAACACACATGGTATGCACTCACTGATAAGTGGATATTAGCTCAAAAGCTTGCAATACTCAGGATACAACTCACAGACCCCATGAAGCTCATGAAGAAGGAAGACTAAAGTATGGGTGCTTCGGTCCCTCTCAGAAGAAGTAACAAAATATTCACGGGAGCAAATATTGAGACAAAGTGTGGGCAGAAACTGAAGGAGGGGCTGTCTGGAGACTGCTCCACCTGGGTATCCATCCCATGTGCAATCATCAAAGGCAGACGCTGATGTGGATGCCAGGAAGTGCATGCTTACAGGAGCCTGATATAGCTGTCTCCTTAGAGGTCTGCCAGAGCCTGACATATACAGAGGCGGATGCTCACAGCTAACCATTGAACTGATCATGGGGTTCTCAATAGAGAAGCTAGAGAGAAGAAGACTGAAGGAGCTGAAGGGGTTTGAGGTCCCATAGGGAGAGCAATACCAACAACTCAAGCTCCCAGGATCTAAACCACCAGCCTGGGAGCACATAGGGAGAGTCCCATGGTTCCAGCTGTATAGGTAGGAGAGGATGGCCTTGTAGGGCAAAGGTGGAAGAGGAAGAGTTTGGTCTGAATGCCCCAGTGTGGGGGAATTACAGGGCGGGGAGGTGTTAGTCGCCCCCCCCCCCCCCGCACATCCTCATAGAAACAGGAGGAAGGGGGATGGAATAGGAATTTTCTGGGTGGGGTCGAAATGGAGAAAGGGGATAACATCTGAAATGTAAATAAAATATCTAATAAAAAATTAATTTCAAAAAAAAAGTAAAGAAAAGAGAACAAGCTCATTTTTTTTCCAGGCAGGTCATATACAGCAGCACTGAAGGCTCTCTAGGGAGGGAAAGGTCGGCGTCTGATCTGTAGAGGTGTATAGCCTTAGAGGTGGATAGACATCAAGTATTTGGAGATGGAGTCCAGTCACTTTGGTGTGGAGAGACAGGAGAACTTCCCTGGCAGTTGGAGTGTCATGGGTGATAAAATTTCAGTCCTACTGACTACTCCTGATGTCACTGTTCCTTCCTCTCTCTGCCTGGTTTCTTTCTAAACACTGAGGACAACAGTTCTGAGTTCTGCCAGCTGGGCTGTTGAGCAGATGCATCTAACCTACCCAGAGAACAACAAGTATCCCATGGTTGTCCCTTCTTTTTCTGTCCTAATCCGGTGGGGACATCCTAATCTTCCTACCTGCTCCAACTCTTCCTCCAGATGTTCCAAACTAGTGGTTTCCCTCCCCAACCTGTCTTATGGTTTTCATTTTCCAACCTACTCCATGTCTTCCTCAGGTACTGTACCTTTCATATTGACATCTAGGATGGTCTGTCTGGAAGCAGTACAAAAGGGGTCAATTGCAGCAGCGGTGTGGATGACAACAGAGATGCCCTGGCAGGCTCTCCTCAGGCACTGGACATCCAGAATGTCACCCTTCAGAACTGTCACCTTGGTCTTTGTCTGCAGCTCTGTAGACACAAAACATGTTCTTAGAAAGCTTTCTGCATGGGATGGAAAATTTCCTGACACAGGTGTCAGTTACCTAGCCATTCAAGGGCAATCATGGTGAAAAGACACTGGGGAGGCCTTTCCTCGGAAGGAAGGATAATCTCTCAAAAATCAGAATGTAGCATTTGTAGAGCAAGAGGAAGCATCTATAAATATCCCATCACATTGTAGAAATTGAATCTGAGGAGTAAGACGCCACCTGTGCTTTGCATATAAAACAGAGTTATGAGAATTTCCTTCATTCCTTAAAGTAACTGGTGAATTGGTGGCACAGAAATGTAAGGAGGAAGAATAGGATTTAATTGATAGGAAATGGGGAAATCATGGGTGGATTTGAAGGAGAAACAGAGCCAGAGTCCTGCCTTGGGAAGCTGTCACAGCAGTCAGGGCGTGGGTTATAAACTGCACAGGTGTGAAGCCATGAGAGGAATATGGACAAGCAACAGGTTAACCAGATTATGTTCCCTGTAGTTCCAGTGAGGAGGACCCAGAAGAGGGAGACACAAAGATGGATATTTTAGTATTGCACCTGATAGGTCTTGATAAGTTCTGGGCCTGGGCTGTGTGTAAGTGAGGTGTTAGCCCTAGCACAGAGATGAAATAGGAGCTTCTGTGAGAGAACTCAGAATGGGCTCAAATGAAGGGTTTCTTTCTTTCTTTTTTTAATTGGATATTTTATTTACATTTTAGATGTTATTCCCTTACCCCATTTCCCCCTTCAGCCCAGGAACCCCCTATCCAATCCCCTTTCCTTCTGCTTCTATGAGAATGTGACCCCCCCACTCCCACCTCCCCACACTCTAATTCCCCCACACACGGTGTCCAGCCTTCATGGGACCAAGGATCCCCTCTCCCACATATACCTGACAGGACCATCTTCCCTTGCATATACAGCTGTAGCCATGGGTCCCTCCCTAAGTGCTCCCAGGATGGCGGTTTAGACCCTGGGGGCTCTGGCTGTTTGGTACTGTTGCTTTCCTCATGGGGTCACAAACACTTTCAGCTCCTTCAGTCTTCACTGTAACTCCTCCATTGGGAACCCCATGATCAGTTCAATGGTTAGCCATGAGCATCTTCTCTGAATATGTCAGACTCTTGCAGACCTCTAAGGAGACAGCTATGTCAGGCTCCTGTCAGCATGGACTTCCTGACTTCCACATCAGCATCTACCTTTGGTGACTGCACATGGAATGGATACCTAGGTGGAATGGTCTCCAGACAGCAGTTTCTGTCTTACACTTTGTCTCCGTATTTGCTCCCTTGAGTATTTTGTTACTCCTTCTAAGAAGAACCAAAGCACCCCCACTTGGTCTTCATTCTTCATGAGCTTTATGTGGTCTGTGAGTTGAATCTTGGGTATTTCAAGCTTCTGGGCTAAAATCTAATAATCAGTGAGTGAATACCATGTGTGTTCTTCTGTGACTGGGTTACCTCACTTAGGATGATATTTTCTAGTTGCATCCATATGCCTAAGAATTTCATGAATTCATTGTTTTCAATAGATGAGTAATACTCCATTGTGTAAATGTACACAGTTTTTGTATCCATTCCTCTGTTGAAGGACATCTGGGTTCTTTCCAGCTTCTGGCTATTATAAATAAAGCTGCTATGAACATAGTTGAGCATTTGTCCTTGTTATATGTTAGAGCATCTTCTGGGTATATACCCAGGAGTGGTATAACTGGGTCCTCAGGTAATAATATGTCCAATTTTCCGAGGAACCGCCAGAACTGATTTCCAGAGTGGTTGCACCATCTCGCAATCCCATGAACAATGGAAGAGTGTTCCTCTTTCTCCACATCCTCACCAGCATCTACTATCACCTGAGTTTTTGATCTTAGCCATTCTGACTGGTGTGAGGTGGAATCTCAGGGTTGTTTTGATTTGCATTTCTCTGATGACTAAGGATGCTGAACATTTCTTTAGGTGCTTCTCGGCCATTCGAGTTTCCTCAACTGAGAATTCTTTGTTTAGCTCTATACCCCATGTTTAATAGGGTTATTTGGTTGTCTGGAGTCTAATTTCTTGAGTTCTTTGTATATATTGGATATTAGTCCTCTATCAGATGTGGGATTGGTAAAGATCTTTTCCCAATCTGTTGGTTGCCATTTTGTCCTGTTGACAGTGTCCTTCGTCTTACAGAAACTGTAATTTTATGAAGTCCCATTTGTCAATTCTTGATCTGAGAGCATAAGCCATTGGTGTTCTGTTCAGGAACTCTTCCCCTGTGCCCAAGTATTCAAGGTTCTTCCCCACCTTCTCTTCTATTAGTTTCAGTGTATCTGGTTTTATGTGGAGGTCCTTTATCCACTTGGACTTTAGCTTTGTACAAAGAGATAAGAATGGATCAATTTGCATTTTTCTAAATGTTGTCCTCCAGTTGAACCAGTACCATTTGTTGAAGATGCTGTCCCTTTTCCACTGGACAGTTTTAGCTTCTTTGTCGAAGATCAAGTGACCATAGTTGTGTGCGTTCATTTCTAGGTCTTCAGTTCTATTCCACTGATCTTCCTGCCTGTCTCTGTACCAGGACCATGCCGTTTTTATCACTATTGCTCTGTAGTACAGCTTGAGGTCAGGGATGGTGATTCCTCCAGAAGTTCTTTTATTGTTGAGAATAGTTTCCACTATCCTGGGTTTTTTGTTATTCCAAATGAATTTGAGAATTTCTTTTTCTAACTCAGTGAAGAATTGGGTTGGGATTTTAATGGGGATTGCATTGAATCTGTAGATTGCTTTTGACAAGATGGCCATTTGTACTATATTAATCCTGCCAATCCATGAGCATGGGAGATCTTTCCATCTTCTGAGATCTTCTATTTCTTTCTTCAGAGACTTGAAGTTCTTGTCATACAGATCTTTCACTTGCTTGGTTAGACTCACACCAAGGTATTTTATATTATTTGTGACCATTGTGAACGGTGTCATTTCCATAATTTTATTTTCAGTCTGTTTGTCTTTCATGTAGAGGACGGCTACTGATTTGTTTGAGTTGATTTCATAACCAGCCATTTTTCTGAAGTTGTTTACCAGGTTTTGGAGTTCTCTGGTGGAAGCTTTGGGGTCACTTAAGTATACTATCATATCATCTGCAAATAGTGGTATTTTGACTTCTTCCTTTCCTATTTGTATTTCTTTGACTTCTTTTTGTTGTCTAATTGCTCTAGCTAGGACTTCCATTGAATAGGTAGGGAGAGAGTGGGCAGCCTTGTCTAGTCCCTGATCTTAGTGGGATTGCTTCAAGTTTCTCTCCATTTAGTTTGATGTTGGCTAGTAGTTTGCTGTATATTGCTTTTACTATGTTTAGCTATGGGCCTTGAATTCCTGATCTTTCCAAGACTTTTATCATGAAGGGATGTTGAATTTTGTCAAATGCTTTCTCAGCATCTAGTGAAATGGTCTTGTGGTTTTTTTTTTGAGTTTGTTTATATAGTGGATTACATTGATGGATTTGTGAATATTGAACCATCCCTGCATTCCTGGGATACCTACTTGATCATGATGGATGATTGTTTTGATGTGTTCTTGGATTTGGTTTACTAGAATTTTATTGAGTATTTTTGCATTGATATTCATAAGTGAGATTGGTCTGAAGTTTTCTTTCTTTGTTGGATCTTTGTGAGGTTTAGGTATGAGTGTAATTGTAGCTTCATAGAACGAATTGGGTAGTGTTCATTCCGTTTCTATTTTGTGGAATAGTTTGAAGAGAATTGGTATTAGGTCTTCCTTGAAGGTCTGATAGAATTCTGCACTAAAACCATCTGGTCCTGGGCTTTTTTTGGTGGGGAGACTTTTAATGACTGCTGCTATTTCCTCAGGGGTTATGGGACTGTTTCGATGGTTTATTTGCTCTGGATTTAACTTTGTTACCTGGTATCTGTCTAGAAAATTGTCCATTTCATCCAGATTTTCCAGTTTTGTTGAATATAGGCCTTTGTAGTAGGATCTGATGATTTTTTTGTATTTCCCCAGTTTCTATTGTTATGTCTCCCTATTCAGTTCTGATTTTATTAATTTGGATACTGTCTCTGTGCCCTCTGGTTAATCTGGCTAAGGGTTTATCTATCTTGCTGATTTTCTCAAAGAACTAACTCCTGGTTTTGTTTATATTTTGTATAGTTCTTTCTGTTTCTACTTGGTTGATTTCAGCCCCGAGTTTGATATTTCCTTCCATCTACTCCTCTTGGGTATATTTGCTTCTTTTTGTCCTAGAGCTTTCAGGTGTGCTGTCAAGTTGTTAATGTATGCTCTCTCCAATTTCTTTTGTAGGCACTTAGAGCTATGAGTTTTCCTCTTAGCATTGCTTTCATGGAGTCCCACAAGTTTTGGTATGATGTTTCCTAATTTTCATTAAATTCTAAAAAGTCTTTAATTTCTTTCTTTGTTTCTTCCTTGACCAAGTCATCATTGAGTAGAGAGTTGTTCAGTTTCCACATGCATGTGGGTTTTCCATTGGTTTTGTCATTATTAAAGACCAGCCTTAGTCCGTGGTGATCTGATGTGATGCAAGGGATTATTTCAATCTTTTTGTATCTGTAGAGGCCTGTTTTGTGACCAATTATATGGTGTATTTTGGAGGAGGTGCCATGAGGTGCTAAGAAAAAGGTATATTCTTTTGTTTTAGGATGAAATGTTCTATAGATATCTGTTAAATCCATTTGGTTCATAACTTCTGTTAATTTCAATGTGTCTCTGTTTAGTTTCTGTTTCCATGATGTGTCCATTGCTGAGAGTGGGGTATTGAAATCCCCCACTACTATTGTGTGAGGTGCATTGTGTGTTTTGAGCTTTAGTAAAGTTTCTTTTATGTATGTGGGTGCCCTTGCATTTGGAGCATAGATGTTCAGAATTGAGAGTTCACCTTGGTAGATTTTTCCTTGGATGAGTATGAAGTGTCCTTCCTTATCTTTTTTGATAACTTTTGATTGAAAGTCAATTTTATTTGATATTAGAATGGCTACTCCAGCTTGTTTCTTGAGGCCATTTGCTTAGAAAATTGTTTTCCATCATTTTACTCTGAGGTAGTGTCTGTCTTTTACTCACTGAGGTGTGTTTCTTGTATGCAGCAAAATTCTGGGTCCTGTTTATATATCCATTCTGATAGTCTACATCTTTTTACTAGAGAATTGAGTCCAGTGATGTTAAGAGATATTAAGGAAAAATGATTGTTTCTTCCTATTATTTTTGTTATCAGAGGTGGAATTATGTTTGAGTAGCTGTCTTCTTTTGCGGTTGTTGGAAGATTACTTCCTTGCTTTTTCTAGGTTGTAGTTTCCTTCCTTGTGTTGGCATTTTCCATCAATTATCCTTTGAAGTGCTGCGTTTGTGGGAAGGTATTGTGCAAATTTGATTTTGCCATGGAATATCTTGGTTTCTCCATCTATAGTGATTGAGAGTTTTGCTGGGCATAGTAGTCTGGGCTGGCAATTGTGTTCCCTTAGGGTCTGTATGATATTAGTCCATGATCTTCTGGCTTTTATAGTTTCTGGTGAGAAGTCTGGTGTAATTCTTATAGGTCTGCCATTATATGTTACTTAATCTTTTTCCCTTACTGCTTTTAGTATTTTCTCTTTGTTTTGTGCATTTGATATTTTGATTATTATGTGACGGGAGGTATTTCTTTTCTGGTCTAGACTGTTTGGCGTTCTGTAGGCTTCTTGTATGTTTATGGGCATCTCGTTCTTTAGATTAGGGAAGTTTTCCTCTATAATTTTGTTGAAGATATTTACTGGCCCTTTAAGTTGGGAATCTTCACTTTCATCTATACCTATTATCCTTAGGTTTGGTCTTCTCATTTTTTCCTGAATTTCCTGGATGTTTTGGGTTAGGTGCTTTTTGCAGTTTGCATTTTCTTTGACAGTTGTGGCAATATTTTCCATGGTATCTTCTGCACATGAGATTCTTCTATCTCTTGTATTCTGTTGATGATGCTTGCATCTATGACTCCTGATCTCTTTCCTACATTTTCTATCTACAAGGTAGTCTCCCTTTGAGATTACTTTATTCTTTCTATTTCCATTTTTAGATCCTGGATGGTTTTGTTCAATTCCGTCACCTGTTTGGTAGTGTTTTCTTGCAATTCTTTAAGGGATTTTTGTGTTTCCTCTTTAAGGGATTCTACCTGTTTACCTGTGTTCTCCTGTACTTCTTTAAGGGAGTTACTTATGTACTTCTTAAATTCCTCTATTTAATTTTGAATCTGCTTTTCCTGTGTGACGGAGTGTCCAGGGCTTGCTATGGTGGGAAAACTGGGTTCTGATGATGCCAAGTAACTTTGGTTTCTGTTGCTTGTGTTCTTGGACTTGCCTTTTGCCATCAGGTTAACTCTAGTGTTACCTATGCTCACTGTGTCTGAGGAGTCTGTCTTTCCAGTTATCTTGCTTGTGTCAGAACTCCTTAGAGTCTAGATGTTTCTGTCATCCTGTGATCCTAATCTCCTGGGTGGAAGAACTCCTAGGACCCAGGCCACTTCTGGGATCCCAAAATCCTGCTGCTCTGAGTGCAGTGGTTCCTCTAGGATTGTTCAGGATCTGGTGTCTTCACAGGAGCATACCAGCTAGGTGTTCACTGGTTTGAGTGGAGTGACTCCTCTAGAATGGCTCAGTTTACCTTGTCCACTGCTCTGCATGCAGCAGCTCCTCTGCTGCTCTGAGTGCAGTGGCTCCTCTAGGATGGCTCAGGATAACGTGTCTGCACAGGAGCAGACCAGCTAAGTGTCTGCCCCAGCCAACAGGGTCAGATGCAGGGCGGAAAGGAATGGGTTTATTTCTTATCAGATCGATCCTTTTAAATGAGGCATCTTAGCCAGACCACACTGCAGGTTTGTAGTCAGTGGCAATGGATATATCAGCATCATTTTGGAGCCTCTGAAATTTATTGAATGATAATAGCAATCATAATGTCATACAAATCAGTTCACAAAATTAATATGTGCCCATGCAGCCTGTATCACTCCCAACACTGGCTGCAGCTTCATATTTTGCAGATGATTTTCTAAATTTTCTCTTTCTTTTCCCAGCTATCTCATGATACCTTGGATTCTGATGTCCCTGGTATAGGTTGGACAACCACAGAAAGCTTCAGGAACATGTATGTGTCAGGACACACATGTGCCTAGTGAAGACACTATTGTCCCTCTGCCTCCTTCCAATCCATGCTCACTTCTCCATGAACTCTAGGGTCAAGGCTGGCTGGGGTCAACTCTTGTGAGACAGTCAGGTCAACTGAATTTAAAATGCAACTACAGAATAGTTTGTTAGAGGGAGAAGTAGAAATCCATAGCTGGAGAAATTCTTCTTTGGACAGATGAAAACCCCTCCTGTATTCATCTACTCTAATTTCCTTTGTCCTGTCAGGCAACCCCAAGGAGGCCTTGTAGTAGAGAAGGATTGGTGTCTTAGTTAAAGTTTCTATTGCTGTGAAAGTGACACTATGACTAGGGAAACTCTCATAAGCGAAACATTTACTTTGTGCTGGTTCCCAGTTTCAGAGGGTTTGTCCATTAACATCATGGCAGCATGCAGGCAGACATGGTGCTGGTAGAGTCGTGAGATCTACATCTTGATCTTCAGGCAGTAGAAGGAGACTGCCTTCAGCATTGGGCATAGCTTGAGCATATGGGACCTCAAAGCCCACCGTTGACCGTTGACACACTTCCTCCAACAAGGCCACACATTGTAATAATGCTACTTTTTATGGGCAAGCATTTAAATATGGGAACCTGGAATGTAGTCACAGAGTGGTGCCTTTAAGGGAAGGAATGCATAACCAGTTGTCTGCCTAGAAGGCTAGGAGCACATGTATACTCTAGCCTGGTGAACTCTGTACAGTCTCTGTGTCTTGAGACCACACTGGACACATTCCCCCCCCCCCCCAATTCCAGACTGTTAACATAAAGCCATTTCTGTTAATTAATCTATTAAACCCATCTTTATGGAAGGAATCACATGGACTTTATAATGTGTTTCAATGTGGTTATGTCTGATCTTTACTTGTCTTTCTTTGTTTCTCAGGCAGATTGTTTTAAGATTCATTGTTATTTATCACTAGGAATATTTTCACCAAATTGTGTTGTGCTTAAATTAAACCACTTGGGTCAGACTCCAGAAATCCTAACCAACTCCTACTATCTAGTCGTGTAGTACCAAATGGCCTTCCTGTGCCTCATGGATTGTCACCTTTTGGTCTTTGTGGTCTAAGTGACCCCTATGACTTCTGAGACAGATGCATACGAGATCAAACGGCGTTGACTTTTGTAGACATTGAACAGATTTCAGGGAACTTTGTCTCTGTATTCAGATCTTAGATTCTTCATTTTTCCAATTGAGTTTTCCCAGTAACAAAATTTCTTTGAGTTCAATCCTCATTACTTGGGAGAAAACTAAAACATATTGAGGTTTCTTACAACTCATTTTATGGAGATCTGTGACACTTCTCTGCCTCCCCTCTGGTGCAGGTGGCTCATCCAACTTCAGACATCTCTTGTGCTTTGTGTTTCTATTTATTTATTTTTTATGTTCTTGTAATTTTTTTTGTGTTGTGTAATTTTTACCAAATATTTTATCCTTTTCTATATTTTACAAACTAAAAATTAAATTCTTATGTTTTAAGAAAAGATTGATCCATTTGTCTTATGTTCATTGATGTAGTGCCTAGAACTGGAGTTGCAGATAGTTTTTAGCTGCCATATTGGTGCTGTAGATTGACCCCATGTCCCATGAAGAGCATCCAGTTCTCTTAACCACTGAGACATCTCTCTATCTACTAAACCCTTTTTATTTACTATTGACTTGGGATTTCAGAAGGTCCTGCAAGTCCAGGGGGTGTGTATATTAGACCTATATTTGAAGATATTCATTTGTATATATTCCAAGGGTTTATAGGTCTCAGGATATCTGGTATGTTTGGATGTCTGCCATCAATTTTAATGCTGATACAATATTACTAGAAGCCTTAAAAATAATAAAATAATTATTTTATAATTCCATCAAGGAAAAAATGAGTTGTATGAAAAATATAGAGTTTTGTGACTGAAAACTATTATAAAAATGAAATTTCTTGATTTTTGGGTGGAAGTGATCACTGAGTGGTGGCAGCTGCTGATTGTGTTCTAAGGGTCGGAGTAGGGTCGACGACGTTTGCTCTACCGGAACAGTTTAGCGCAATCCTCCCTGTCCATCACCTGTTGTGGAGAGTTACTGGTGGCGGCGGCTGCAGCGGCAGCTGCAGTGACATGTCTAGCATGAATCCCAAATATGATTATTTATTCAAGTTACTTCTGATTGGTGATTCTGGGGTTGGAAAGTCTTGCCTTCTCCTTAGGTTTGCAGATGATACGTATACAGAAAGCTACATCAGCACAATTGGTGTGGATTTCAAGACACGAATTATAGAGTTAGTCGGGAAAACAATCAAGCTTCAGATATGGGACACAGCAGGCCAGGAGAGATTTCAAATAATCATCTCCAGTTATTACAGAGGAGCCCATGGCATCATAGTTGTGTATGATGTGACAGAGCAGGAGTCCTTCAATAATGTTAAACAGTGGCTGCAGGAGATAGATCGCTATGCCACTGAGAATGTCAACAAGTTGTTGGTAGGGAACAAATGTGACCTGACCACAAAGAAAGTCATAGACTACACAACAGCAAAGGAATTTGCAGATTCCCTTGGAATTCCATTTTTGGAAACCAGTGCTAAGAATGCAACGAATGTAGAACAGTCTTTCATGACGATGGCAGCAGAGATTAAAAAATGAATGGGTCCTGGAGCAACAGCTGGTGGTGTAGAAAAGTCCAATATTAAAATACAGAGCACTCCAGTCAAGCAGTCAGGTGGAGGCTGCTGCTCAAATCCGCCTCCTTCCTTTTCTCACAGCAATGAATTCGAAATCTGAACCCAAGTGAAAAACAAATTGCCTGAATTGTACTGTATGTAGCCGCACTACAACAGATTCTTACCGTTTCCACAAGGTCAGAGATTGTAAATGGTCAATACTGACTTTTTTTTTATTCCCTTGACTCAAGACAGCTAACTTCATTTTCAGAACTGTTTTAAACCTTTGTGTGCTGGTTTATAAAATAATGTGTGTAATCCTTGTTGCTTTCCCGATACCAGATCGTTTCCCATGGTTGGTTAGAATATATTTTGTTTTGATGTTTATATTGGCATGTTTAGATGTTGGGTTTAGTCTTCTGAAGATGAAGTTCAGCCATTTTGTACCAAACAGCACAACCAGTGTCTGTCAGTTTCCATGCATAAAGTTTAGTGAGATGTTATATGTAAGATCTGATTTGCTAGTTCTTCCTGGTAGAGTTATAAATGGAAAGATTACACTATCTGATTAATAGTTTCTTCATACTCTGCATATAATTTGTGGCTGCCGAATATTGTAATTTATTGTACACTATGTAACAAAACTGAAGATATGTTTAATAAATATTGTACTTATTGGAAGTAATATAAAAAAATGGAATTTTTTTGTTCTTATTGGTTTGTTTCTGCCTCTTTGTTTCTTATAAAAATTTGCAACTATTACTTCTCAAGACTCTGAAGAATCTTACTTTTAACCCAACAATACTAGCCCAGTATCTTGAGATGCTAATCATTCCTACCTATAGATGAAACTAAACTTGACAATGAAATCCCGATAAATTTGAACATAGAACCAGTCTTTCTAAAGCTTAAATATGTTTTGAGAGTTTACCACTCAGTAGGTTCATATCTCCGAATACTTGGTCTCAAGTTGCTGGAAAGGTTAGTAGGTGTGGTCTTGGAGGAGGTTTGACATTAGAGGTAGCCATTGAGGCTTCTAAAGACTTGGATCATTTCCACTTAGTTCTCTGCCTTGTGGTTGTGGATCTAGGTATGAGCTCTCAGCTACTGCCATGTCCATAGTGCCATGCCCATCTGCCTGCTGCCATGATCCTCGCTGTTATGGTCTCATAGGCTCTAACTCTCTGAAACTGAAAGTCTCCAATAATCTCTTCTTTCTAAAAATGGCTTTGCACAGTTTCTTATCCTAAAAACAGAAAAGTAAGCAAGAAACACCTCCATCATCTCCCTTCTTCATAGGACTTAGTCTGATTACCTCCAGGATTAGGCTCATCTTGGGAAGGAGGGACAATATCAAACTACAGGATGTCTGCTAGGTGATTTGATCCAGACTCAACCTGACAAAGCCAAGGGATTGGTGGGTGGGAGCCAAGCAATACGTGTAAGTGAACTCTGGAGAGCATGGAGGAAGAGGTGACATTCATATGGCCTTCCACTAGGAGCTGAGGCCCTTCCACAGCTACCTCCACAGAAGGATGAAAGAATGGAGCAGCTGGGAACATACACTATCACATATGAAGTCCCACTGGCCCTCACTATACACTCTCTAATCTTTCTCTCTACTTCTTCACTCTCCTTCCCTACAGCCTTCCTTAATGTACTTTAATATTATTAGCACTTTCTGCTATGAACTGCAGTCTCTCTCAAGTCCTTAATTAAAATGAACTATGAAGCACATGAGTAACATCCAAAAGAGGCAGAGCCCCACTGCTAAGGTCTCTAGTTTAATAATCCTTTGTTACACAATCTTGCAAATACTGACAAGTCCATTCTGTTAAGGCTAGAAGAGCTTCTAGCAAAAGAGAAAACTGATCTGCAGTGTCCTAGGAGAGAGATACCTAAAGGACCAGGGCCTGCCCAAGCCATCCTCTCCAGTTATTGGTCAGGCTTGAATTCACTTTATCCAACTATGCAGTGACTTTTGTGCTGTGCCAACTGTGAATATTGTTTACAGATCCACCTGCTTTTTATGTTGTAGACAATGATGCCCTCCCCACACCTAGTCTATGTCCCCCCAGTTCCTAGATCACTTACTGGACAATTGCTCTTTGTGTTTTGGACTGAAGGTCCTGAACAGGGCTCTGACCTCCTGCAGCTCTTCCTCCTGCACCAACATCTGGATGATCCTCTGGCTCAGAAACCCTCCTGCTCCTGTCACCAGGCAGCTCCATGCAGGCATGGTCAACACAGGAAGCTGATAGTAGAGGGAGCAGACTTGATGGAAGGTGGTCCTGTGCAGGGCTAGAAAGAGTGGTTCAATGTGTACAGAGTCATGGAATTCCTACTATATTTACACAGTAGAAAAAAATGTCCTGAAGCTAATTTCACACTTTTATCTCAGAAGACACCACTTCTCTTATCCCAAATCTTGTGGGATGTTCTCTATAAAACAAGAAAATAAAATTAAAACAAAAATAAAAACCTATTCGCAGCAGACACCATATGTATAATCTCTATCTTAGCTCATCTTTGTCACTGAGACACTGCATCAGACTGTGCTCCAAGGTTGTCCTTCTCACCTTAGATGCTGGTTACAGACTCTGGATTGTCTTACCTGTGCTTATGAGAAACCTCTCCCACTGATGAGTTCTACAAACTCTCTCTGCATATGATTAGGTCTTTAGGTTTCAGAGCTCTGACTTCAGGAACCCAAGCTCACATTTATCAGCTTCCTATGAAAGGTATTACAAAGGATACAGAGGAAGAGATGCACAGGCTGAGGAAAGAGAAAGAGGAACAAGGCTTCTACTCTCTTATTTGATGTACCAGCCTCTAGGAATGTCTAATTGTTCAGCTACAAACAAGCTTAGGAGGCTGGACCCTCATTCATCAGTTAATAATGAGACAATGCTGAACAGTTCAATGAAGACAATTCTCCAATAGAGATTTCCTCTTTCTAGATGACTCCAGGTTATGTGCCAAGTGTAAAACCAAGGCTAGTCCATCCCCAGGAAAAGAGTGTTCTTTCAGTATGTTAGCTGTGATACTGAGACTCCGTTAGATCAAGCTAAATTTTCTTTGACAAGTGCGTTAATTGGAGATTGCTTCTGTGTTATGAATGGGAGCATATTTATAGTTCTTATTTCATCTCTAGGACCTGAGTTGTGCAGATTTGTGCAGGCTCTGTGCATGCTGCATCAGTCCCTCTGAGTTCTTAAGTGTGTGGACCATGTTGATTTTAGAGTGCCTTGTTTTCTTGTTGTTGTCCATCCCCTCTGTCTTTTACAATCATTTTGCCTCCTCTTCCATGGGGTTTCCAGTGCCCTGAGGGGAGGGATTTGATGGAGATTTCCCACTTATGACTGTGTGTTTCAAGGGCTCTCATTCTCTGCACAGTGTCTGGCTGTGGTTCTGTCTATATGTTTCCACCTGTCCTGGAGGAAGCTTCTCTGATGATGGTTGAGTCACGCACTGATCTATGAGATATCGAGTGTCTTTAGGAGTCAATTCATTGGTACTTTTTTCCCCTTTCAGAGCAGCAATATTTGGTTTTACCTAGGTCTCTGGACTATCTAGCCTGTGTTCTGGTCACTCAAGGAGTTCTGCGTATGAGTTCCAGCTTATGGAGTGGGTCTTAAAACAAATCTGACACTGTTTTGTTACTCCCACAAGCCCTTGCTACTACTATACCAGCATATATTGCAGGCAGGACATCTTTGTAGAACAAAGGATTTGTGGTTGATTTGGTATTTTCATTTCTCCTTTGGTAACATAAGGATACATAACAATGGGAAAGATGCCAGCACACAGAAACGAAGTCTTCTCCATATTTAATGGGTTTGTAGATGTTTTCTTCAACAGTAGGGCCCTGCTATAAGTTTGTGGAGATCACCTATATTTTGCAACAGCTTATGTTGTTCAGTGGCTCCTATGAGATCCCTTTTACCAACAATCCAGCTAGATTTGATCCGGTTCTGGTATCGGGAGCTTCAGGTGTTAAGAACAGATATCCAGTTTTAGTTCAGTCTCTTCCATTATTTGATGATTTTATTTAGACCACCTTCATAGATATATCTATTTTAGGAAGCTTCTACTGTGTTAGATTTCCCCACTGTCCCTCCAGTGATCCTTAATTTAGCTCTCACCCTGAATTCCCTCCCTCTTCCCCTTCTTCCCTGTTGCTCTCACTTAATTCTCTCACTCCAGAATCTTCTCTGTATTTGTCCATAGTCAATTATTCCACTTTCCTTTTCAAGGTAGATCTATTTGTCTACCCCCAAATCCCTTCCTGTATACCTAAATTCTGTGGTTACAGATTGTACCTTGGTTATCAATGACTTAACTGCTAATATCCACATTTAAGTGAATATGTAACATATTTGCTTTTCTGGGTCAGAGTTATGTCACTCAGAATGATTGTTTTTCTAATTCCATTGATTTACCTACAAAATTCATGATGTCATTTCCCCTCCCAGTGGCTTTCCCACATTTTCATTATCCATTCATTAGTTGATGGATATCTAACTTGTTTCCAAATTATGGCTATTATCAAGAGAGCAGCAGTCAACATGCCTGAGAATGTGTCTGTGCATTGGGATGAGTTTTCCTTTAGGTATGCACTCAAGAGTGGTGTAGCTGAGTATTGAGGTAGATCAATTTCCATCTTCCTGAGGAAGTCACACTGATTTCCATATTGTTTTTAAAAATTCATACACTCCCCAGCAATGAGTAAGTCTTCCCCTTGTTCTACATACTTACCAGCAGGAGTTATCACTTGTTTTACTGAACTTAGCTATTCTGACTGGTTTAACATGAAATCTCAAAGTAGTTTTCATTTGCATTTCTTTCACAACTAGACAAGAAGATTTACTTAAGTGGTTTTTAGTCATTGGAGTTTCTTCTTTTGAGAATTCTTTATGTACACCTGCATATCATTCTCAATTGTGTTGTAGTTGATAAAATCTTTTCCCACTCTGTATCCTGCACCTTTGTCATAGTTCCTGTATCCTTAGCCCATCAGAACACTTTCAGTTTCACTAGCTCCTATTTGTTAATTATTGATCTTAATGCCTGGGCAACAGTATTCTGTTCAGAATATGTTTACCTGTGCCAATGAGTTCACCCCATTACCTATTTTTTCTTCTATCAACTTTAGTGTATCTCGTTTAGTGGTGAGGTTTTGATTCATTAGGAGTTGAGGTGCTGTTGTTTGTTTGTGTGTGTGTTTTACAGAGTGATAAGTATGGATCTATGTGCATTCTTCTACATGCACTCATCCAGTTTTACTAGTTCCCAATGTCAAAGATGCTGTCTTTTTTTTTTCCCAATGTGTATTTCTGTATTCTTTATTGGCATTCTGTTGTCCATGAGTATGTGGATTGTGTCTGGGTCTTCAATTTGATTTCATTGATTGTCTTCTTTTGTTCCAATATCATGCTGTTATTATTACTACAGCTCCATCGAACAACTTATAATCATTCAGGAATGTGATACCTTTAGCAATTTTTATAATTCAGGAATGTTTTATGTTTCTCAGTTTTTTCTAGGTATGTGTATTAATATAGAATCTTTGAAGAATTATATTGGAATTTTGATTGGGACTGCATAGAATCTGCAGATTGCTTTTGGTAGGTTTGACATTTTTACTAGGTTAATTCTACTGACCCATGAGCATGGAAGCTCTTTTCATCTTCTGGTATTCTCTTCAGTTTCTTAAAGTTTTTATCATACAATCTTTCACTTGTTTGGTTAACTCTAAGATATCTTTTATTATTTAAGGCTATTGGGAAGGGTTTTGTTTTCCAGAATATTTTTCTCTATTAGTCAATTTAGTATAGAAGGTTACTGATTTTTCTGAGATAATTTTAAAAATTGTCTCATAAAAATCCTGCTATTTGCTCTAAGTGTTTATTAACTATAGTTATTTTACAGTGGAATATTTCACATCACTTCAGTAGTCAACTATATTATCTGCAAATAAAGACATTTTGACTTCTTCATTTTCAATATGTATCCTCTTGGTCTCCTTCAGTTGTCCTACTGCTCTAGCTTAGACTTCTAGTAGTATTCTGAATAAGTATGGAGAGAGTGGGCAAGGTTGTCTTGTTCCTGCATTGAATTTCTGTCCACTTAAGTTGGTCTTGGCTATGGGCTTGCAGTAATCTCTGGTCATTATATTGAACTATGTTCCTTGTATCAGGACTTCTGCCATGAAGAGGTGTTGGATTTTGTCTAATGCCTTTTCAGCATCTAATGAGATAATCTTGTGATTTTGGCTTTCAGTTTGTAGGTGGAGTTATCCACCTTGGCGGCAGGTACAACTTCCTACAGGAACTTAGAAGAATAGACTGCCCCCTGAGCTTGCCTTGTGATGTAGTCTGGCTGAAACAAAGGATGGGTTTAGTATGGCTTCCCTGTATATACAGGAGCTGAATATTAAACTTTGAGCCTTGTTTCAAAAACTTTGTCTTGTCTCCATATTTCTCTAGCCTCTCCTTTCTTTTTTCATTTCCAGCCTCCCTTTCAGGTGAAGCCTGTTTGTCAGTGGCCTCAGGTGGCTACATGGGGCGCCTGAATGAGGGAGCTGAGAATGGGGGGAGGTGGAGGTGGGGGAAGTAGGGGATTCGGGAGATAGGGGGAGGTGGGGGGTGGGGGGAATGACTGTTAAACGCTGCCTTGGTGGAGTTCCACGGAAAAATGGAAGAAGAGTATCCCACACTTGGTAAGTAATGAATAAGCTTTGATGCTAGTGCTAGTGATCTTTTGGAGGCTGTGTTTCAAGTGTGTTTTTAGTGGATATGGGCTAGGCTATATAGACATGGGTGTGATACCAACTTCATCTGGGGTAACAGCAAAACACGGGACAGGAGAATTCCAAACAAGCATTCGTCAGTAGCCTAAGAGCTGCCTTAGGCGAGAGGAGCAGGGTTAGGAGGAATTGGCAAGGTTAAGAAAGCAGGGCGCTGAGGAGTAACTGTTAGTAGTTGCTGCTATACTGAAGGAGATGCAAAGTTAGACCTTGAATATGAGAGCGATAAAGGGTTTCAGAAAAGTTGTCCTCTCTCCAGTCATGTTAGCAAAAGAGAAGGAAAATAAGCTATTTCAGAGCTTGCCTAGTAATAGGGGAAAATCAGGAGATATCATGCTTTTGCTCTGGCTCCTACTGGAGAAATCCTTAGTTCTCGTTTCTCTGTCTATTGTCTGTCCTTGGTGTGCCAATCTGTCCATGTGTGTCAATTGTCTGTTTTTGTTTCATTGTTTGAATGCTTGGTGTTCTATGTTTCATGTTAAAAAAAATGGTTAAAACTTTATCTGCTAGCTATCCACCCCTTGATTTAGTTTAACTTGTTTAAAAGGCAGTCTCAATTTGTACTGTAGAAGCTGATAAGTTACCATGCACTGTAACTGGGGGTCAAGTTCAGCTGGAGAATCCTTTCCAGGAGCTGATTGTCTGCATAAGTTGCTCTTAAAGGGGCCAGCAGATTTTTGGCTTCTGTGATAAGGAAGCTCATAGTTGTTTTTCCTAGAACAATCTCTGTGACAGTGTTTATTTGGTTTAGCAAGTGACAAGGTGCTTTACTCTTGAAACTACAGCTAGAAAAAGTAAAAAAATGTTTAGTCTAAATATATAAGATGTATATCTACTTCATTTTTGTTTCTGACTGGTTTTAAAAGTATAAATATGTTATGCATGTCTTGGTTATAGATTATTGGTCTATAAGATATTGGGTATAATTAAAAATTTGCTACTTTGGTAACAGAAGGTTGGCTTAAGACTGGTAACTCAGGGTTGTAGATATTCAGAAACCAATGAATAAAGACTAGGATTTAAAACAATGTCTCTTTAATGAGGTATTAAAAGCTGCATTATCATGCATTCATATATAAGAACTGGCAGCCAAACTTTGTAACATGAAATTTAATGTACTTGGTGTTGATTTTAGAGAGAATGGATTGTTTACATTGTTAAAAACTGGTTTTGTTTCCCCAAATTATGGTTATACTCTAATATTGCAAAAGAAACTTAAAATATAGTTAAACTGCCAATGTTCCATTGGATACAGTTGGCAGTTCAATCGTGAGCTTGGGATTTTTGATTTACCCATGTTTATAGTTGAGAAGGGGATTGAGCAGGTAAAGATGAACAAAAGAGTTAAAAACAGCTGTATTACAGTACAGGCCTGCTGCTCCCTTTACACAAGCTTTATTGGATACTGTGGTAGAAGCAAATTTACCCCCCCCCCAAGATTGGAAAACCATATAAGGATACTTTGTTGGGAGGAGATTCCTTACTTTGGAGCTCTGAATGCCGTGAAACAAGTAAGAGAACAGCCATGATGAATGCTCAGGCAGGTAATGCAGATTGAGATATAAGCAGATTGAGATATAAACATGCTTCTGGGAGAAGGTTGATATGAAGGTAATGCTAATCAGATTGGGCAAACTGCATGAGTGTATGCACAGATTGCAATGGCTGTCTGCTGTGCTTGGATTTAATTACCTACTAAAGGGGATCTCAGTGGGAATTTATCTGGTATTAAACAAGGCCCTGATGAATCCTTTCAGGAATTTGTGGATAGGTTGCTGAAAGTGGCTGGCAGAATTTTTGGAGACCACCAGGCAGGAGTTCCTTTTGCTATACAATTGGCTTATGAGAATGGCTAATGTGGCCTGATGCCGTACAAAGCAAAGACAGACTTACCTGGATCCATTTGTCTTTGTGCTGAAATTTGGCCCCCATACAATTAGTATCTGGCTATGGCTGCTGCCTTACAAGGGACCACTGTGCAGGCAATGCTTTCACAGAAGCAAAGGGATAAAGCATGTTTTAAATGTGGAGATTTGTGTCATTTTAGAAATGATTGTCCCAGGAATAAAGGTACTAGCAGACTGTTTTAGGCCTAGATGAAGAACATTTATATTTGAGTTAAGACAAAGCTCAGAGTGGGCTCAGCAGAAGCTTGTGTGACTTTCTTTTTATCTTGGTCATCCTGACCAGCCCCTATAAAGGTGTTTTCTGGAATTTTCTTATTTCCTTGCTTTTTCCTTGGGAAGGAGGGGTCAGCCTCAGACCCAAAGACATCCACAATGGGCAGCTTATGGGCCAAGAGTTATAGACAATGATTATGCTGGAGAAATTAAAATTATGCCTGCTTCTCTCCATGTCATTATAGCTGTGCCTGTTAATAAAAGAGTAAGAGAGGACAAGATTGACCTTCAACTCTCACTCAGCTACAAGGGATTTGTTATTCCATGAATCCAAAACAAAGTTCAAACTTAAGATTTATGAAGCTTGTGGGGCATTACATCCTGACTTGCCTACTCCAGCTGCCATTCTAGGAAATACATATAGAATTATTATGGATTTGGAAGACTGTTTTTATACCATTCCTTTGCATCCTGGTGAAGGTAGGAAGTTTGCATTCAGTGAGTGTGCTTGTGATTTTGGAGAGCCTATGAAGCGATATCATTGGAAAGTTTTGCCTCAAGGAATGGCTAATAGCCTTACACTATGTAAAAAAATTGTTGCTGCTTTAATACAAGAAGTTAGAGTTTGAATCTTTCAGTGTATATTATTCATTGTATAGTATTTTATTAGCTGATCCCTCTGAAGAAGTTTTACTGCAAGCCTTTGCTCTCATACAATGAGCTTTAAAATTTTGGGGAGTGCTTGTTGCTCCAGAGAACATTCAAAGGCAATATTTTTTCAATATTTAGGACCTCAGTTATATCCTAAGCAGATTGTGGCACAGAAAATTCCAATGAGGAAAGATAGTTGGGGTTGGAGAGATGGCTCAGTGTTTAAGAGCACTGACTGCTTTTCCAGAGGTCCTGAATTCAATTCCCAGCAGCCACATGGTGGCTCACAACCATCTGTAATGAAATCTAGTGCCCTCTTCTGACTTACAGGTGTACATGCTAAATAATGGTTTACTTATAATGATTTTCAAAAGCTGTTAGGAGATATTAATTAGCTAAGATTGCACATTAAGCTCACCATAAGAGGACTTAAGCCTCTGACAAATCCTAATTCCCCTTGACAATTAATTGATGAAGGAGAAAGAGCTTTGAAGAAAGTAGAAGAAGCTGTTCATTATCAACTGATATGTTATATAGACTATGATCAGTTGTTGGCTGTTTGCATTATTGCAACTCATATGCTTACAGCAGTCCTTTGGGAAAAGGGACCATTAATGTGGATTCGTCTCTCTTCATCTTCAAAGAAAGTTTTAACACCCTGTTCTGAAGCTATTGCTGTGTTAATACAGAATTGTAGGTCAGGATTACAAAAGTATTTTAAAAAAGAACTTAATGAAATATTCCTTATTCCAAACAACAATTAAATTGGTTATTGAAGAATACTGATATTTAGCCTATTGCATGACAAACTTTTTAGTCAAATTTGATAATCATTATCCAAAAAATGAGTTGTTACAGTTTTCCTCTATGCATGCTTTTGTATTTCCTGTAAATTTATGCATACAGCTCATAGAAAGTATGCTTATTATATTTACAGACAGCTCACCTAGTGGGAAAGCAGTATATATAATCAGATCACATGTTCATTCTCTTGAGTTTCCCCCTGCTTCAGCACAGATAATTGAATTATGTGCTGTAGCCACTGTTTGAAATGCTGAAAAATCAAGCTTTCAATTTGTATACTCATAGCCAGTATAGCTCATGGTTTATAATTGCTTGAAATTGTTGAAATTTATAATTGTTGAATTGTTTTTTAGATATTGCTAATTCTCAAATTTTATAAATACAGCTTAATGTAAGAAACACATACTGTTCCTTAACTTTGTAAGACATTTAAGAGCTCATATTGGATTGCCTGAACCCCAGGGCAATGTCACAGCAGATTTGTATACCAGGCAGATTATAGGCCTTACAGAAACAATTGGCCATACAATCTTATAGTTTACATCATCAAAATAGTAATAGCTTGAGACAATAATTTGGTATTTCTAGAGAATGTGCAAGTCAAATTGCAAAACCTTCTTCTCAGTGTCCTCAATTTCTTCATAATGGTGTTAATCCTTGAGGACTTATACCTAATCAATTATGGCAAATGGATGTTACTCATTTCTGATTTTAGAAAATTGAAATATGTACATATGACTTGACACCTTTTTAGGCTTTCTAGTTGCAACTGTTTTAACAAGAGAAGCAACTAAATAAGTAGTTATTTCCTACATTATTTTTCTATGCTTGGTGTTCTATATCAGATTAAGATAGATAATGGAACTAGCTATTGCACTCAGACATTTGAGATGTATTGTTGACAATTTAATATTACCCATATTACTGAGATTCCTTATAATTCTCAAGGACAAGGTATTGTGAAACAGATATTGTGAAACTTTAAAATAATATCTTCATACTTCTCTGAGTGTGGGAGGAGCAGCTACTCGTGCTTCTGCCCTGGTTTTACAAGGAACTCTAAAAAATTGGCTTTTAAAAGCTAAAGAGGGGGAGTTATACTCCCCAAGGTCACTGAAAGCACACCTTTCCTTTGTCTTATTTGTTTTAAATTTTTTGCAAACTGATGCTAAAGGTCAGTCTGCAGCAGATTGCCACTGGCATCCAGTCACTTCCAGGCCATATGCCAGGGTTAAATGGAAAGAGCCCCTAGCTAATATGGTACCAACCCTGTTTTAATTTGGGGCCATGGTTCAGTCTGTGTTTTTTCACAAAAAGAAATGGAACCTGATGGCTGCTTCAAAGATTAAATTGTAAGTGACTCAGTTACTTTTACCTTAGATGGGATAGTGGGAAACAAGTAAATCTTGTGCCCCCGTCCAGTTATTGGTACTGCTCATCTTTAAAAACTAATAAGGGGGAATTGTGCCTTCTCCCCACATTGAGCAGACCGGAAAGACCTTGTTTACCAAAACAGATCTAGTAATAGGGCCTAGGTGGAGTTATCCACCTTGGCTGCAGATACAACTTCGTACAGGAACTTAGAAGAATACACAGCCCACTGAGCTTGCCTTGCAACATAAGACATAATCCAGCTGAAACAAAGGATGGGTTTAGTGGGGCTTTCTCTATATATACAAGTGCTGAATATTAAACTTTGAGCCTTGATCAGAAAACTTTCTTGACTTCATGCTTCTCTCCCCTCTCCATCCTTTTTTCATTTCCAGCCTACCTTTCAGGTGAATCCAGTTCATCTGTGGCCACAGGCAGCTACAGCATTTATTGATTTACATATGTTAAACCATCCCTGCATCTCTGGGAGTAATGCAATTTATTTTTGATATATTCTTGGATTCAGTTTGAAAATATTTTATTGAAAAATTTTTTAAAATCAAATCATAATTTTTACTTATTCACACAGGGGTTATAAACACAAAAAGGCAGGAAGTGGGGAAAGGGAATGACCCTGGAGTGTGGGTGTTCAGGGGGAGTACAGATATCTTTCAGAATAGGGTATCAGCTGGGTGAAGGTTCAGGGGACAGGTCACTATAGACTATGCCTATGATTCACTTGTCCTTTTGCATCTAAATTCATAAAGAAAAATTTTCTGTAACACTTGCTCTTTGTTAGTTCTTCAGGTGATTTGTTTATCAGGGTAACTGTGGCCTCATAAATTGAATTGGGCACAGTTCCTTCTGTTTCTATTTTGTGGAATAATTTGAGAAATATTGGCATATTTGGAAAGTCTGGTAGACTTCTTTGTTGAGATCATTGTTGTTGGTTGGGATACTTTTAATGACTGTGTCTATTTTACTACAGGTTATATAGGTCTGTTTAAATTTCTTATGTGATCCTGATTTAACTTTGATAAGTGTGTGTATTCAGGAAATTATCCATTTCAATTTGAAAGAGTAAAGGTTTTAAAAACATGTTCTTATAATTCTCAGACTTTCTTGTTATTTTTATATCCCCATTTAAACTCTAACTTTGTTAATTTAATCTCTATCTGTCTTTAACTTGTATAATGATTTGTCAATGTTATTAATTTTGTCAAAGAATAAACTCCATTTGTCAATGATTTTTTTATGTTTCTATTTTACATATCTCAGACCTCAGTTTAGTTTTTGCTGTCCACTCCTTGTAGTTATATTTTTTCCTTTTTCTCTAGAGCTTTCATGTGTGATATTGAGTTAGTCATGTGGTATCTTTTATGTGGATACATCTAAGTGCACCAGAGGTGTGCCTGGTGTCTTCAGAGACTAGAGGACAAAGACATTGGGTTTCCTAGAACTATTATTGCAGATGGTTGTGTAAATAAAAATTTCTGAAAAGAAGCTGTGCCTAGTTGTGAACCAAAAACTCCTGGAAGGAATTACTGTGTAGGCAGTGACTGCTGGGCCCACTGGAATTTAAACACCCGAGACTGTTGTTTTGATATTCATGAGTTACCTAAGGGGGGGGGGCGAAACATGGCTAATTAAGTTATTCCCACCCAGTTCCTCATCTTTCCCCCTCCCTATTTAAGCTAACTCCCCCTGGCTTTGGGGGGGGGCACACATCCAGACCCAACTACCACGCCATGAACAATAAACTTTTTAAGCCCACGAACTCCGCATGTCTTCTGGGGTCTGCCACCACCAAAGTTTCCAGCCTTTGGAACCTTGTACTTTGTTGTGTATGTGGGACCTGCCAGTGGAAAAAGCCACCAGGGACTCTGCCCCCCCACCCCCGCGCGCCGCCATGTTCCCGAGACCCTGCGAGTTTTTTCCCACACCCTACCAGGGAGTATATTATTTACTTTGTATTTCTGATACTAAACACCACAGCCAAAGCAACTTATAAAAGAAAGCATTTAATTGGACTTACATTATGTTTCTAAGGGTTGGAGATCCTGAAGACAGGCACAGCTCCCTTCTGATCTGGCAGCAGAGAATAGAGTGAAGTAGGATTGTTTGGAAGGCTCAAAGTTCACTTCCAGTGACACACCTCCTCCAACAAGGCCATACCTCCTAATGCTGCTGCAGCACTTCCACCAATAGGGACCACCGGTTTAAACATGTGATCCTAAGTGAGTGTTTGCATCCAATCACCATGAACCTCTGGCGCTCCAGTTGGACTGTTTCAGCAGGGCCTCCTTAGTTATTTCTACTGAATGTATGAAGGGCCTTATTTAAGGTTTCTTTTGCTTACTCTCCTAAGTGGGCCACTCTAGTCTCCTCTGCTGGATAGTATAAGTCCCTTATTTGATAATGCTATTTCCTGATTCTCTTCTCTGTCTTTGTTTCTCTCTGTCTCTGTCTCTCTGTGCCTCTTTTCATGACAATTTTGCTTTTGCTACCTATGTATTTAATAAAAACCACTCATTCAGTACTGAAATTATGAATTATTTCTGTATAGGAAACATAATTGATGAAACATAATTGATAACAAGATGTTATCTCTGTTTTGAAGGCGTTATTACAATATAAAGCAAAGGGTAGGGGAAGAGTTAGAGAAAGATGTTTCTTTGGTCATTGCACCCCCACCCTCTTGTGGCTGAATTGGGAACCTGACAAACGAGGTGGGATGTCTTCGGGTGATGAGAACCTCTCTCCACAGAAATCTGGCTTCTAACTTTCTGTGTATAGAATAACACAGGAGTGAATGCCTTGTGTATTCAGACTTCCAATAAAGGATTAACATGTAAAATTTTTTGTTCCTCTGTGTTTTCTCTTCTGCTTGTTTCTGAGTGCAAAGAAAGCTCATAGTTCATGTTCGTTTGGAAGTCTCTTTATCTTAGCTGGCTCTAACTCAATGTGACATTTTGTAATTCTCAGACTGTTGGGAAAGAAATGTATAACATAATGTTTAAAGTAATCTACTCAACATGAGATTTTCTTAAGGAATTGTAATAGTGAAAACTCTACAGTTTAACAACTTTATTGGCAGATAATCTTAATTTGTTATACTAAGTCATGCATGCAATTTGGATTCAATTGTCTTTATAAATATTTTATTGATTCTATTATAATTTCTTAGGATAGATTTTGATTGTATTCACCTGCATTTCCCTCTCTTTAAATCCTTCTAATTCCATCTCCATTCAACTTAGACACACAAAACAAGTGTTTGTAGGTAAGTAGATAGAGCTAGAGAAAATCATCCTGACTGAGGCCATCCTGGGCCCAAAAGACAAATATGGTATGTATGGTATGGATTCACTTATATGTTAGCTGTTAGCTGTTATGTCTTTGATGAGCAAACTACTATTCTTATAACTACAAAGGTTAGGTATAGATATGGAACTAGCATGGAGAGAAGGAACTTTTTGGGACTGTTGAATAAAATAGATAGATATGGTTAAATTGGGAGGGACAGGATTGGGAAGGTTTAATGGGGAGGGGGAGAGTGAAGGGAGGAATACTGGGAGGGATAGCTAAAAGTATTGCCATTTGAGTGATTTCATGGACACTTATTATGGTGGAAGCTTTTAAAAATATAACAAATATGGTATAAAATAAATCTGGACTGGAGTTATCAGTTACAGGGAGACAAATCCCCAATTAGACACCTCTCACCAAGAAGTAAATCACCAGTGCTGGGAATGAATTACTTCTAGTTAAGTTGTTGGACACAGGGGCACCATGGAAACCCCCAAATATCCCAACCATTGTCTAGGCTTTGATTGTTGGCCATGAACTGATGGTAGGGTTCTAGGGCTAACGATAACACCTACTTCACTCACTGAAAATGGAGAAGTTGAGCTGGTGCCTACCTACTGAATACCTACTGGATACTAGTGCTCATGTTACTGGAAGATGTTCTGTGTAGTACCAGAGGAGACAGGTAAATACCTGCCCAGCTACAGTATCTGCAATCAACAATGGTGACTTGCCTGCAAAGATAACCTGATGTGACAGTGGCACAAAAGTTGTAGTAGCAACCAACTACTCTCTGGTTGTAATTAAGGTTTACTGTCTGAGATAGAAACCGTGCCCTACACTGGTTCAGTGGCCAAGAATCAGAATAGATTATTCAGATACCTAGAGGAAACCAAATACTGTAATTCTGCTAAAGGTGTGTAGCAGTTAAATGACTCTTAATGACGTCTGCTATGCTCATCGATTTGTGCCTTGTACAGCTGTCATCAGAGAAGCTTCCTCCTGCAGCAGAGACACACAGATGGACATTAAGTAAAGAACAGAGACCTTGAATATTCAATCTTAAATGGGTTGTCTTCCACAAATCTCTGTCTCCCTTAAGGAACTCTGCAGAAAAAGAGGCAGAAATCCTGTAAGAACCAGAAGGTATGGAGGACTTGAAGGTAACACGGTTTTCCAGATACAACAGGATTTACACATATATGAACCCATAGAAACTGTGGAAACATGCACTGGACCTGCACAGAACTAAGCCAGCTGAGGTTCTAGTGCTGAGGGTAGAAGCAGACACATAACCCTTTCTATAACTCAGGTGTTATCTCTAATTGATAAAGGCTTTCAAAAAAACCCTTTGTTTTGCTTTTCAAAGAAGTCTTACTGAACATACAAAGCTCACTGGACAAGAGGCCTCATGTTCAGCAGGAGTTGACCAATACCAAATGAACTCAGTGGTGTTGTTGAAGTTTTTGTTTGCTTAAGTTACAGACTTTTGCTTAAATAGTATATTTTTCAAGTTTGTTTTATGTGATTTCTGATTGTAGAAATGTGTTATTCAACAGGAGATGAGGAAATCTCGGTGCTAGGTGAATCTCTTATGCAGTCTGTAGTATCTAAAGTCAGAAGAGACAACGTCCATGTTTGGAAAGTATCACTTTTATTACAACAAGATTGCCATCCACATGTCTGCTTTGAATTGTCACTGTCTCTTTATACAAGGTAGGGTTTCTGGGTTTTGATTTCGATCAGAGAGGGACCATGACACAACCCATCCAAATGTATTTCTTTTTTCATTTACATTTATTAATTATTTATTCATATTTATTATTTATGTTATGTATGTGTGTGTGTCTATGCGTGTGTCTGTACTTGCACAAGCATGCCTTGGCACATATGTCTGGAGACAGTTCTCTCATTCCATCAGGTTTGTTCAGGGATTGAACTCAGGTGGTCCATCTTGATGGCAAGTACATTTACTCTCTGAATCTTGTTATGTTTCAATCTTGTCTTCATTAGCTCTCTCTTTTCAGTAATACCAAAATGGGCAATATAGAAAGATTTCAAGAAAGGAAATAGGTTAAGGATGAAAGGGGAAACAATTGTACACAGGGAGAGATGTGGCTATGGAGGAAGAAGTAGAAACAATTAAATATGAAGGGAAGGATATTCCTCTATGGATCATGCTCAGTGGGAGACAAACTCTGCAAGGAATTTAAATATTTTGTCTTATTTTTCTCAGACTCATAGTATGTCTTCACTGTGTAAGTGAAAAGGTGGAAACTCAAAGCAGGGAATGACCACACATCCAGCCGTGTTCTATAACTTTCAGTGATGCTGACACTGAAAGTTGTTGCTAAACTTTTTTCTCTTGAGGAGACATAAACATTTTCTTCCCCCTTGTCTAATATTACATTGACACACCAAGGCCTGTTGCCATCAACTTCCATCCTGTCATACTAATAGGTTTACTGAAATTACTTGCAGTACATAGATGAGGAGTTACATGAGTGTAGTTGCTTCTTGTAAAAGGCTGCAGTGGATTGTCTTTGACTAGCAGGGTGATGATCTTCTCACAGGTGAATAGACAAAACTTTCCTCACCATAGTCTTCCCTACCTGTGTACCCCAGCCTCTCCCTTAGGCCACATGTAATTACAATAGAATGGAATATTACATGTGTTTTGAAGCAGCTGGATACTTAGGTGAAGGTTCCATGATCATCCTTACTCCTTATTCTACATGGTCAAGAAGATCATCCAGCTAAGATGATCTGCATTTAGACCCAGCTGGACTTCCAAAGACAGCAGTTGTTTGCAGGGAGGAATGTATGAGAAGAGAAGCTCATTGGCTGTACTCTCAGGGCCTCTAGATACCTCATTTGCATGGCAAACTCTATTCTGGGTTACATTACTGCAGGTCACATTTTCTATGTGGGAAGTATGGCACATGTTCCAGGCCAGGAATCTGATATGGAGCAGGGAGCCACCTACCATCTCAGGTGGGTGCCTGGGTGAAGGGGACTCTGAACTCCCTCAACCTTAGCAAGTTTCCTGGCATGGTTCACTGCCCCACTGGTCCTTGGCAGGTTTCTGGATTCTGGAACAGGGATCTGAGAAATATAAGTTTCAACAGAGAGAGAATTCTCATGTTGGTCTTGCAAACCCCTCAGATAGGGAGTGCTGGGTTAAAGAGGGTCAGCAATTGAAGTTCAGATTGCCTATTGCCATCAGCAGTGGGTGACACAAGGTGACTCAGTGTCCATCATACACACAGAACTCTGATTTGTGTGCATTTTGTGGGTATCTGTTAGGATGGAACAAGGTAAATCTATAGACAGACCCTTTATTTTATTTGATTAAAATGGACATTAGTATGATAATTCTTACTTTGAAAGTTAAAATAAAAATTTTGCACAGAACCATAAAAATAAGGTTTATGAAAATAAGATTTGAAAAAACAACATATTTTGCTGAATAAGTTATGTTTGATAAATGTTTATATATTACTATGGCTATAAGATATACCCAGGTTAATAGTAACTGATTTGGAGTTATTTTTCTAAATTTTTTTTATTCTTCATTTTTTATTGGATATTTTATTTATTTACATTTCAGATGTTATCCCCTTTCCCCATTTCCCCTCCCTAGAAACCCCCTACCCCATTCCCCTACCCCTCCTTTTTGCTTTTATACCATTTTAATTACTTGCAAGTATTAAGGACAGTTCTAGGTTGAGGAACTAGCAATACAATAGATGCAAATAGTCGAGAAACAAGCAAGACAAAAAACACAAATAATCAAAGAACAAGCAAAGCAATAAACAAAACTTATCAGGATGACCAAATATATGAGCCTACTTCCCCATCCTAGCCCAAAATAATTTTCTTGTCTGAAGCCTACTTCCTTGTTCTAGTCTAAGATTTAGATTCCTGCCTGAAATTACTTGTTTGTTCTAGCCTAAGTTTTGATAATGCATATTCCATAGTGGGTAAGGAAGGCATTCTTGGGAGGACAACCTAAGACAGGTGCAGTCTTGTTTATGAAATAAATAAGGGGGAGAGGCAGAGAGCTTTTGGGGCTGCTTGGCAAGAATCTGTCATGGACCAAGGACAAGGAAATGGGCTGCTTGGCAGAAATATGACATTGGCCAAGGACAAGGAAATGGGCTTCAGGCAGGAATCTGACATTAGGCTAGAACAAAGAAGTAATTTCAGGCAGGAATCTAAACTTAGGCTAGAATAAAGAAGTAGTTTCAGTCAGGAATCTAAATCTTAGGAAGGTAGTAAACAATGAAGTAAGCTTCAGACCCTTCTTTACAGATGTTATTAAACATACTCTTAAGAAAAAAAGCATTAAGGTTTAGCACTAGTAAGTTGACTGGTTTTCTTCAGTTTTGGAAGACAGTCAGTACCTGGTTTCCACACTGGGGAACTTTAGATGTGGAAACATGGGAGAAGGTAGGGTTAGATATCAGGAAGTAGTTTAAGTAATGGTGGATCAGTCATGCCCCTTATAGTGTTTACTATTTGGAATGTGCTTAAGCAGACATTGGCAGATAACAAAGAGTCCCTATGTGCACAGGAGACATTAGCTTCCCTTCCTCATGAGGGGGATCCCTGATGGTCCTGCATCCTTGTGACTTATGCAGATAGACATTACACATACTATGTCTTTTGAAAAATTACCCTTTTTTTGTATGTATAGATACTTATTCTCATGTTATTTATGCCTCTGCCCACCCTGGGAGGCCTTCAAAGATGTAATACATCATTTGTTTTACTATTTCATAATTTGGGGAATGTCATGGGCTTCAAAAACAGACAATGTCTTTATTTATGCTTCAAAACTTCTTAAAAATTGCTATTTGACTTTTAATATCTCATGTTGTGTGTAATTTTTAAAGACACCCTTCTGCCTTCTTGGGAGCACCCTGGTTAGGCTACACTCCTGGTTAGGCTATGAGATCAGCCATTGCTGGTCTCAGCTGCTTCAATGCCCTTTTCTTCTGGGAGCTGTGGTTGCTCCCCCAACTTCTCACAGCTAGCTTTGCAAAACTTTCAGCCACCGCTCCAGCTGTGCTCTTTTTCTGCTGACCTTTGCTCTGTCTATGAAAAACACTAGGGAGTTTGAATATTTTAAAACTAGCCAGATAGCACAATTGATGAACTCTTAATAGCTAACCTATCCCAGTCAACTTCCAGTGTTGGAGGCCGCCATTTCCAGCCCCCCCCACCAAGATCTTACATGGCTGTTGCATCCTCTCATTGCAAAATGGTCTGAATTTCCCTTTCTCCATGTCCCTTTCCTTCCTCCTGGGACCCGGAAGTCCTACTGTTTCCCTTTGCCCAGCAATTGGCTTTTTCCTCCTTTATTGACACAATCAAAAACCAATTAGGGTGACATTCTCTATAATACACAGGGACAAGTTATGGAATAAGCCCTTGAGTCCTTAAAGATACAGATATCTAAATTACAAAATGAAGATCATAAACATTCATCTCCTTATTGTATTTGACAAAAGAAAATATTAGTTCCCTTTAAACATTTTAAAATACAATTCACTCCCATCCTCTAATAAGATAAAAAGCCCTACTAACTGCATAATCAAAAGTACAGGAAATTTTATTCCAGGACCAGCTTTGTTTATATGTTTTCACAGGACTCTGTAGATGACAGACTGGTTGACTGTCCCTGGCTTCCCCCATGGACATGGAGACAGAGACTTTCACAACTTCAAGTTCGTCTACCGTCATCATCTCCAGGTTTTCGACCTGTGTCAGAGACCTCATCAAAAGGAGACACTGAGGATATGGCTTCTGATGTACTTGATGGATTTTGTGTTGTTCCACCAAGAAATATAAAACTGATAATTATGTGTCTATTTATAGCATTCTCTATGTGATTTATTTGACTAGTTGTATAAATTTTAGCTCAAGCTCTTTATCATTGTATGTTAGCTATCTCATGTTATGCTACCTGCTAATTTCGCACAGCCCTGGCATGAAAGTCCTACTATGAAGGCACTAGAGTAAGCTACTAATTTAATTTTATGACCTAAAGGATTTATTTATAGTTGAGCTCATCCTAGGCATTACATCAACTGTTTTGTGTACCTAATCATGGATGACACACTCTCAGTGTCAGGAAATCAGTCAGAAAATCTCCATGATTCCAGTTTATTTCCAAGCTAATCCCAAATCCCTAGTGCATTCTTTGCTGTTCCTGGATAAAGAGAATCATGTCATGAACACATGGGCAATAAAAAGAGAATGGGGTGCCTTCTGACATCTTGTAGGCACATTTTATAGTCTCCACCTTAAATAGACAGATCTCTCTGTCTCTCTGTCTCTGTCTCTGTCTCTCTCTCTGTCTCTCTCTGTCTCTCTCTCTCTTTCTCTCTCTCTCATCTTGAGTCAGCACCTTGATTCTACAAAAGAACAAAGCATGTACTGTATGCTTTGTCAACAAAGTTTTTAAAATGACAATTTGTCATTTTGTTATAAAGAAGCAATTTCTTTAATGAAATAAAAAATCCTTCAGTTATATTCAAGGAGAGCTGTTAATTCATAGACTTCAGCGTCACACTCACCTGTACACAGGCAATTGTACAGTGAGACAGACATCATGTTGAGACTGTTCTCCCTTTGTAAGGGCAATAAACATTGTCAAAGGACCATCCTGAGTGACTGAGCAATGGTTGCAGAGCTGTGGAGAGATTTAACATTTGTTTTGACTGAGATATTCATGTCTTCTACTTTGTCTCCAGCACCTAAGATTTTCTTTTCCATGTCTTGTACATTGAAAGTTTTTTTTTTTTTTTTACTCCCTAACTTTTTCATTTTCAGTTTTATCTCTATTTGAGGTTTCTGTAGATATTCTATTTCTACTTTTATATTTTGAGTTTTAAATTTTGTTTTTTAATTTTTTTCCCAATCTGCCTTTAAACCATTTAAATTATCACCAAGTATTAAGGTCAGTTCTAGGTTGAGGAACTAGCAATACAATAGATAGAAATAGTCAAGGAACAAACAAGTTAATAAACACAAATAGTCAAAGATCAAGTAAGGCAGTAAACAAAGTCCCATGATCACTGTTTCTTTTATTATTATTGTTGTTATTTATTTTTTTAAATCAAATTGTAATTTTTACTCATTCACGCAGGGGTTATAAACACAAAAAGGCAGGACGTGGGGAAGGGGATGACATCAGAGCATGGGTGTTCAGGGGGAGTACAGCTATCTTTCAGAACAGGGTATCTGCTGGGTAAAGGTTCAGGGGACAGGCCACTATGACTCTGCCTATGATTTGCTTGTCCTTATCTGAGTTGGTATTATCTGCCAAGGCTACCTATTTACAAGGTCTATGACTACTCAGACTGGTAAATTTCCACAAAAGCTGCCTGTTTATAATAGCTTATAGCCATCTGTTTCAATGTTTTTCCACAGAGACCTAAGACTTGGTGTTAGTATACATGTATGGCAGGCCTATTGCTGATTTTAGGCCTATGGCTGATTTTAGGCCTTCAGTGTATAAGCACAGCTGCCCCTGAAATCTCCTTCCTTCTCTAGGTATAGAAGGGCATGATCACTGTTTCTAAGGGCTTCTCAGGATGACCAAAGTATCTGAGCCTACTTCCCTGTCCTAGCCCAAAGTCACTTTCATGTCTGATGCCTACTTCGTTTTTTTCTAGCCTAAGATTTAGATTCCTGCCTGAAATTACTTCTTTGTTTTAGCCTAATGTCAGATTCCTGCCTGAAGTTCAGTTCCTTGTCCTCGGCCAATGTCATATTTTTGCGAAGCTGCCCATTTCATTGTCCTTGGTCCATGACAGATTCTTACCAAGCATCCCCAAAAGCTCTCTGCTTTCCTCCCTTTTTATTTAATAAATAAGACTGAGCTTGTTTTAGTTCATTCTGACATGAATGGCTTTCTTAACCATTGTAGAATATGCATTATCAAAAAGTAATGCACTTCTGTCTTAGGTTGGTAAGGCTCTGTGCAGAATCTTACCCTTCCTTGGCTTGCCAGTCTGTTAAATTAACAACTCTGTCTGGGGGTCCATTTTTAGTTTCAAGCCATGCATTTTGGCTGCCAACATATTGAGATTGTTAAAGACAAGCTTTAACACGATAGACAGGAAAGCATTCCCAGGATGAAAAGGGCTAGCATAATCAAGCTATAATGCCATTCTTGAAGCTTTAGGAAAATAGAAATACTGACCTCAGGCCATAATCTTATTAGCAGTATCTACTTCATCAATGCTCACTAGAGCAGCGTTCTTTAAATTCATTATCTCACTATGAAAATTAAAACATTTAGAGAGGTTTTAGAATTATACCAAATACAGTGAGAGTGTCTTTAAACTTTTCCTAATTATAATGACTATCCTTGTAAATTTTACAAGTAACACAAATCCAATGATATTTGGCATGACACTTGACGTAGTTCCTTACTCTTAAACTCTGAACCTCCTTCCAATAATTTGAATAGGATAGAGAGCATGAATCCTATGTTCTGAATGCCTATCTAAATCCTCTTTTATACTCACACATTAGTAATATCTTTTCCTAATGATTAACAAAAGTAGTTGTCTTAACTTCTTATGTCAAAACAATTGCAGAAGCTGTGGTGCTAGCAATTAATGTAATTAAAGTTGTTATACCAGCAATAATCAAGCCCACTACTCTGTTGCTTCTGCTTAAATCATGCATGAATTTCCTTTGGTTTCCTGGCACTCTCCTGCAGATGGTCTTTTAAAGATACTTTTCATTGGACTGCCAGGGTCCCCAGAGGCCACCCTTGTCTCATGCTCAGCTCTGTCTGGCACCTGAAATATCTCATGTCTCTCAGCAAACCCTGCTTAAGTGGTGTCCAGCCTCTTTTATAGCCCAGGCTCTCCTCCCTCCCCCACCTGCACACTGACCCTCTCTGCACCAACCTCAGGCTGCCCTCCCAGCATGGACTCACCTGGCTCTCCTTTCCAAGTTCCTCCTGTTATCTGAAGCTTTCCCAGGCACCTTCTGCTCAGTTCCATTATTTTCAACCATAGGTACATCACACTTACACCATCGGTGAATGCTTCCCTCACTCCATGATCACAGAATCCAGGGGAAAGAAAAAGAGGCTTACATTGAACAGGGTTGCTGCCATTCTTTCTGGGCCTTTACTGCCCCCTTGTGATGGATTTCGTATAGTGCATGACTCTTGTGTGTTGAAGGTCTAATTGCCACCAGCCACTCTGTGTCCAGGTTTGGTAAGGAAGGTCTTTGTTATCCAAAGCATTCTAAGGCCTTATGAAGCCAGATATACAAATCTGTTCTTTCTCCTTTCTATTCACCCTTATTAGAGCTTGGGAGGCTGCTTTCCTCTTAAAAAACTGGTCCAGTGGATCAATGAGGAATTTCAATTAGGCCAAAAATCAGGATGGAATATCCATTCATTACCCATCAGTCATGTTTTCTTCTGAGCTAACTGAACAGGCTTGGGGAAGGTGTTCAGTTTCTTCAGAAAGGATGGACGTTCACTCTGTGCAAGGTGCCCATAACCTGAGTGTCCAGTGATGAGCTCTACTTGATCCACTGCAAGAGATTCCTGAGCTTCCCCCCTTCCTTTTACAGAGTGCATGCTGCAGCTATATCCTCAGTGACTTTACAATGCAAAGAATTTACAGATGCAGGAGTCTAAACACAAACACAGTAAATTGTGATTTGAAATCTCCCTTGGAATTTACTTTTATTCCAAGAATCAGGCAACTCTTCCTTTTATACCATAGAACATTATTCAATAAGCTGAATTATGGATTTCTTGAGGGGTAAAAAAAGCAGATTCTTTCAAGATTGTCTCTGTAAATGAGAAACAAAGTGGACTTTCTTCTCTGTTCATAGTCTGTGTGAAATGGTGCTGTTCTCTGTCTCTGTCTCTGTCTGTCTGTCTGTCTGTCTGTCTGTCTGTCTGTCTGTGTCTGTCCCTGTCTCTGTTTCTCTTATTCTGGTATTGATCAGGAAAATACTCTAAGGTCTTGTTCACTGTGTAGAACTTCAGTTTGTTTTTGCCTTCTGACTGGAGTATGAGAGCTCAGTGTCAACCTATAAACATTACTTAATATGAGGTGAAAAAGAAGAAGCTTTGATGCTGGGTGAGATTTTACTTCTGTCTGTGATACCATATGGCAGACAAGTGACACAACTGTCTGTAAAATAGTCCCTGGGAATCTGAAACTCTCTTCTGCCTTCTGATGAAACCACAAATGCATATACTAAGTGCACAGAAATATATGCTTTCAAAACTCCCACTCACACATAAGCAGACAGACAGATGGATGGAAAGACAGACAGACAGAAAGACAGACAGACAGACACACACACACATACACACACACAGACACAGACACACAGACAGACAGACAGACAGACACAGGAGGAGTAGAAATTGAGGCTCCAATCTGAAATCCCAGTTGTTATGAGAGACAGGCAGTTTCGTTCCCTCTAGATGGTGTCTCCTGCATCTCATTCAGTTTGAGGCAGGGTGGTTGAGCAGACAACCATCTCATTTTTTTTCATCTGTGAGTGTTGAGGTCAGCTACTAACTCTATTATCATGTAAGACCTCAAACCTGTTTGGATAGGCTTCCTCTGCTCAGAGAAACTGGGAGTGATGAGAGAGGGGGAAAGGACAATGCAAGAGGATAGGGGGATAGAAAATAAAAGGAGAGGAAATGAGAAATGTATGAAACAAGAGGGCAGGCAGTTGCATTTAGAGGTGGGGATAGTAGGTTCTCAAACTATGGCTCAGTAGGAGATATATCTTGGAAAGATTCATTAGAAGGAGACTCTCAGATCATCTCTTCAGCCTGGGGACATATAACACTATTTGTTATAGTGTCCATGACCTCCTGAGTACCTTTCAAGGCTTCTTCTCATTCTAGAGAGTCCTGTGAATAGTTGCTAAGAAAGACAGAGGCCAAGGAAGGCAAGACTTGCCCTAGAGGAATAGACTGTGCTCTTGGGATATGCTGTACCCACAACCAGTGTGAGCTCACCTACTCAGAGGGAGGAGAGTTTTAATTTCCTAAGATCAGAAATAAGATTCTGTCTGTGATCTTGTAATGCTGAACTGAAGCACTCTAGATTAGATGTTTGGCCAATGTTTGGGACCGACTAAGTAGGAGTTGGATTCTACAGCTCTGCCTATGGACTTAAGTGGATATAGAAAAGAGAACTGGACACTAGAGTGACCAAACACACAGTTTTTCCAGATTAAGCATTAAAAGATTTTATTGTTTTCTTCTATGAGCTTCATAAAGGAATGGGGCATCCAGAATGTGTCCCTTCAGTATTGTCACCCTGGCCTTTATCTGCAGCTCTGTGGACACAAACCAGGTCCTTGGGAAGCTTTCTGCATGAGATGGAAGTTTCCTGACACAGGTGTCAGTTACCTAGGTCTTCAAGGGCAGTCATGGTGAGAAGACACGGGGGAGCAGGCTTTTCTTCAGAAGGAAGGATAATCTCTCAAACATCAAAATATAGCATTTGTAGGGAATGAGGAAGCATCTATATGCACCTTATTCCTTTGTGGAAAATACATCTGAGCAGTAAGTTGCCACCTGTGCTTTGGACATAAATAGTTATGGGAATTTCCTTTATTCATTAAAGTAACTGGAGAAGTGGTGGCACAGAAATGTAAGAAGGAAGAATAGGATTTAATTGATAGGAAATGGGGAAATCATGGGTGGACTTGAAGGAGAAACAGAGCCAGAGTCCTGCCTTGGGAAGCTGTAACAGCAGTCAGGGCGTGGGTTATAAACTGCACAGGTGTGAAGACATGAGAGAAATATGGACAAGCAACAGGTTAACCAGATTATGTTCCCTGTAGTTCCAGTGAGGAGGACCCAGAAGAGGGAGACACAAAGATGGACATTTTAGCCTCGCCCTTGATAGGTCTTGATACTTTCTTGGGCTGGGCTGTGTTATAAATGAGGTGTTAACCCTATTACAGAGAGGAAATAGGTTCTGTGAGAGAACTCAGAATGGGCTCAGATGTTGATTTTATGTGAGCATTTCTTATCAGATAGATCTTTGTAAATGAGGCATCCTCAACCAGACCACACTGCAGGGTTGTAGAAAGTGGCAATCGATACATCAGTAACTTCAGGTTTCTCTTAAATTTATTGAATGATACTAGCAATCACAATGTCATACAAATCAGTTCACAAAACTAACATGCGTCCATGCAGCCTGTACCACTTCCCATACTGGCTGACGCTTCATATTGTGCAGACGATTTTTAAATTTTGTCTTTCCTTTCCCAGCTATCTCATGATTCCAGGGATTCTAATGTTCCTGGTATATGTTCGAAACCACAGAAAGCTCCAGGAACATGTGTCAGGACACACATGTGCTTAGTGAAGGATCTATTGTCTCTCTGCCTCTTTCCAATCCATGCTCACTTCTCCATAAACTCTAAGCCCAAGGCTGGCTGGGATCAACTCTTGTGAGACAGTCAGGTCAACTGAATCTACAATCATCTAAAGAATAGCTTGATAGAGGCAGAGGTAGAAATCCATAGCTGAAGAAATTCTTCTTTGGACAGATGAAAACCTCTGCTATATTTGTCTACTCTAGGCCCCTTTCCCTGTCAGACAAACCCAAGAGGGCCTTGAAGTAGAGAAGGATTGGTGTCTTAGTTAAGGTTTTTATTGCAGTGAAGTGACATCATGACCAGGGAAACTCTCATAAGGGAAACATTTATTTGGGGCTTGTTCACAGTTTCAGAGAGTTTGTCCATTATCATCATGGCAGTATGTATGCAGACTTGGTGATGGAAGAGCCTTGATTTCTACATCTTGATCCTCAGGCAACAGAAGGAGACTGCCTTCTGCACTAGGCATAGCTTGAGCTTAAAGTCTATCTTTGACATACTTCCTCCAACAAGGCCACACTTTGTAATAATGCTACTCTTTATGGGCAAGCATTCAAACACAAAAATCTATTGGGACCCATTACTATAATCACAATAGAGAAAAGCCTTTTGGGAAGGAGGCAGATATCAGAATGAGGGTCTGTTTCTGTTTACTCTTTCCTCTGCTCTCCTTTCAGCTGACCTAAAGACTGTATCAAAAGACTGATTGTGACATGGTAGGTAGAGCCCAGTTCCAGAGTACAGCAGACACAAACATGAGTTATTTGGGTGTCCTGAGATACCAGGAGAGAACACCTTAGGCTATTGAGGTAAAGATAAATCATCTACTTTGTCCAAGACACCATGGATTTTGCAATTGTTCTGAACTGACAAATCATGGAGATGATGTTATGTTGTGATCTGCAGTAGAAGAAGATGCATAGAGAAGCTCCCACATGCCATCCTTTAAAAGGAGAGAGAATGCTGATAGACCTGCTGGACCCAAACTCTTATTTGCCTCATTTTCATTGCAGCATCTTGGGGAAGTAATTTATCATCTATGTTGTCTTTCTGCCTGAAAAATCAGAAGACAAAGTCACTGTCCTTAACTGTTAGCATAAGGCTGTTTTTGTTAATTAATCTATTGAACCTATCTTTATGGAAGGTATCACATGGACTTTAAAAAGTGTTTTGATGTGCTCATTTCTGGTCTTTATTTAGCTTAGTTTGTTCCTCAGGAAGATTGATTTAAGATTCACTGTACACATGGGGTTGAGTTAATTATCACTAGGGATATTTTCCCCAAATTGTGTTGTGCTTAAATACCCTAAAATTAAATCACTTGGGTCAGACTCCAGAAATCCTAACCAACACCTACTATCTAGTTGTGTACTACCAAATGGCCTTCCTGTGCCTCATTAATTGTCACCCTTTGGTCTTCATGCTCTAAGTGACCTCCGTGACTTCTGAGACAGATGCATATGAGATCAAACAGTGTTGATTTTTGTAGATATTGAACAGATACCAGAGAACTTTGTATTCAGTTCTTAGATTCCTCATTTTCCAACTGAGTTTACCCAATAAATAAATTGCTTTGAGTTCAATACCCATCACTGGGGAAAAAAGCCAAAACATATTGAGGTTTCTTATATCTTATCTTAGTTGAGAACTGTGACACTTCTTTGCCTCCTCTCTGGTGCAGGTGGCCAATCCAGCTCCAGAGATCTCTTGTGCTTTGCGTTTTTATTTACTTTTTATATTCTTGTGATATTTTTTGTGTTGTGTAATTTTTACCAAATACTTTAAACTTTTCTATACTTTACAAACTAAAAATTAAATTCTTTTTATATTTTTAAAAAAGTTATTCATTTTGTGCTATGTGCATTGATGTATTGCCTAGAACTGGAGTTGCAGATAGTTGTTAGCTGCCACACTGGTGCTGGAGATTGAACACAGGACCCATGAAGAGAATCTAGTACTCTTAACCACTGAGCCATCTCTCGAGCCCCTTAATCCTTTTGATTTACTATTCACTTTGTGATTTCAGAAGGTCCTGCGAGTCAAGGAGTGTGTTTATTAGGCCTATAATTGAGCATAAGCATTTGCATATATTCCAAGTAAGTCTTATTCTTTATAAGTCTCAGGATATCTGGTATGTTTGAATGTATGTCATCAGTTGTAATTCTAGTACAACATTACTATAAGCTTTAAAAATAATCAAATTAATTTCCTCATAGAAAAAATGAATTGTATGAAAAATATAAGGGATTGTGACTCAAAACTACTATAAAATGGAATTTGTTTTGTTTTTAGTGTTTTGCGTTTTTTTGTGTGTGTGTTTCTTTTAAATAATGCAAGTGTTGCTTCTTAAAACTCTGAAGAATCTTACTTTTAACCCAACTATACTGGCCCAGCATCTTGAGATGCTAATCATTCCTACATATAAATGAAACTAAACTTGATAATGAAATTCCAATAAATGTGGACATAGAACCAGTCTTTCTAAACCTTAAATGTGTTTTGAGTGTTTACCACTCAGTAGGTTCATATCTCTGAATACTTGGTCTCAAGTTGCTGGAAATTTAGGAACTGTGGCTTTGTTGGAGGAGGTTTAACATTTGAGGTAGTAATTGAGGCTTCTAATGACTTGGATCATTTCCACTTAGTTCTCTGCCTTGTGGTTGTGGATCTAGATATGAGCTCTCAGCTACTGCCATGTCCATAGTGCCATGTCCATATGCCTGCTGCCATGATCCCTGCTGTGATGGTCTCATAGGCTCTAACTCTCTGAAACTGAAAGTCTCCAATAATCTCTTCTTTCTAAAAATGGCCTTGCACAGTTTCTTATCCTAAAAACAGAAAAGTAAGCAAGAAACACCTCCATCATCTTTTTTCTTCATAGGACTTAGCCTGATCACCTCCAGGATTAGGCTTATCTTGGGAAGGAGGGACAATCAAAATCAAACTACAGGATGTCTGCTAGGTGATTTGATCCAGACTCAACCTGAGAAAGCCAAGGGATTGGTGGGTGGGAGCAAAGCAATTGGTGTAAATGAACTCTGGAGAGTATGGAGGAAGAGTTGACATTCATATGGCCTTCCACTAGGAGCTGAGGCCCTTCCACAGCTACCTCAACAGAAGGATGAGAGAATGGAGCAGCTAGGAACCTGTACTATCAACACAGTGCTTGCCCATGCCATAGGAGTGGGAAGAAACAACAGAAAAAAATAAATTCCCTCTCCAGCAAAGTGCTCAGTTACTTTCTTTGAGAATAAATAGCAGAGAGGAGGAATGCTAAGAAAGACATTGGAAGATTCCTGATGACACATATGAAATCCTACTGTCCCTCACGATGTGCTCTCTAATTTCCCTCTCCCCTTCTTCACTCCCTTTCCCTACAGTTTTCATAAATGAACCTTAATATTATAAGTACTTCCTGTGTTAACTGCAGACTCTCTCAAGTCCTTTGTAATGATCCATTCTGCCCTAGATTTGGGGGCCACTAAGTCCCGGCCCAAGCTGCTGCTCTGGTCTACGGGTCAGGGTCTAGCAAGAGAGAGAGAGAGTGGGGATGGAGGGGCAAGAGACTTGAAGAATGAAGACAAGACAGAGTCTGGTCAAGTTCCCATTTATTGAAAGAAAATCATGGGTATATATAAGCATAAGGAGGGGAATGCAGCTGAAGACACTTTACCACATGTGCCTTGCAGCTGGGGGCACTAAACAACAAGATATGTGAGAAAAACAAGATATTTATCAGAGTGTGCTCAGCTGTTGTAGGTTATTGAAAACAAGCCTCTTGTCAGGGTATATGGCTCGAGATGGCTGCAAAGATGATAGCTGCTTTCTGCTAGGAGTCGGCTCCCAACACGTCCCCCTTTTAAAATTGTTTTCAAAAGAGAAGGCTGGGAAAAGTTACAGAAATTGTGCTTGCCTTAGATCAGAACAAAGGACCCCAGCCTCCCTTTCCTGTCTTTGGCTACTCAACAGCCATTGTTTGAGCTCCTGTCTTAGGAGGGTGAGGCCGCCCAGTTAGAGGCAAGGGTCTTGAGGTGTTCTCTTACCTGTCATTGACTATCTGGCTTAGCACATAAGTTAAGGGTTAATCCTTGTCAGTCTCTATGACAGAGATTTTAGAGTCCCCTACTCCCAGCCCATAAATATGGACCTGTATGGGTTTCATTTGAATAGCATCTATCTGTTGTCATTCAAAAGCCATCAGTTTGTTGAACAGCATGGACCCGAGAGACAAGAGACTTAATGCCTAAGTGGTTGATATAAAAGCAACACTCTTTTTTAAAGGGCAGCATACCCCCCTCCCCCCCCACATTGGAGAAGTTAAAGGTCTAAGACTTGTATCCACAAATTTTGAATTAATAGAAGAAATTATACCAATGAAATCCTTGAATTTGCATCAAAATTTTGTATCATCTAAGAAATTATAACTTCAGCTTAGTAACAAGTATACAGATTTTTACCAATAGATTATGGCTGTGTAATCATTTTAGCTCTTCCTCCCTGTTCCAATAAAACCATTACTTTCCCCTAGAAAGACAACTTAATGTTAACCACCTCAGTCCCCAAGCCCAGGGAATTGGGACAACTACCCTTCATTAACTTCTTCAAGCTGAATATGGGTATTGAGATTTTAGAAGAGGGATGAGGGGAAGGGTAAATTGATAAGCCTCTGATGTCTGTCTTAACTGCATCCAGCTGGAAGGCCAGGCCATCAGTGGACATGCAGGTGACAAGAAGATTCATTCACCAAGGCTGTGTATCCTGTAATATACAAATCTCAAAACAAATTTTAGTATCAAGATAATTATTTTGTTTGATTCTCTGGAATCTAGTCTTCTGGAGGCTTACCTCTGTCATGTCTGATCCATATAATTCTGGAAGATAAAACTACTACCTTAATGACCTCTTCAGAAAACACATAGAAAAATCTTTTTTCCCAAATCTGCCTATCCTTGAGCCAGTAACCAGAAAAGCCTTTACATTGACCTTTTATGCAGAGGAAAAATATAACTACACTACTCAGAACCACACCAATTTTGAAAGTTAAATCAATCTAATACAACTGATTAACACTATCTTTCTGTTCAGCTCTCTGCCTAGAGCAACCTTCTATTTATGCATTTATCTGTTTGGCTCTCTTGACTCAGAGCAGCCTGCAATTTACTCCTCTAGTCTTTAAAGTCTTTTTGTCTTTTTCTTTCCTTTCCTTTCCCTTCCCTTCCCTTCCCTTCCCTTCCCTTCCCTTTTCTTTCTTTCTTTCTTTCTTTCTTTCTTTCTTTCTTTCTTTCTTTCTTTCTTTCTTTCTTTCTCTCTTTCTTTTTTCTTTTTCAAGACAGGGTTTCTCTGTATAGCTGTGGCTGTCCTGGAACTCACTCTGTAGACCAGGCTGGCCTCAAACTCAGAAATCTGCCTGTCTCTGCCTCCCAAGTGCTGGGATTAAAGGAGTGTGCCACCATTGCCCAGCTAAAGTCTTTTTCATCTGTTCCTGCTGACTTATTTCTTGCCCCATCTTTGTTACTATGACCTACTGGTCTCCACACTGCAGGTTTCAGCAGCAATCACCTTTGTTTCACTTTTGAATTTTCAGCAGACCCTTTTTTCAGTAACGTCTCTCACTGGGTCTTTCGTTCTTGGTGCCTTGCTTTGAGTACTACTATGTAGCCAGCTCCGTCAGTCAACAGGATCTCCAGTGCAGGAGTGAGGATGCCCGCTTCCAATTCCTGAAGTCTCCTTCACTGTATCCTGTTTATTGGAGCTCCAATGTTGAGGTGCCACTATGTAACAACCCATTCTTCCCCATGTTTGGGGGCCACTATGTCCCGGCCCGAGCTGCTGCTCCAGTGTACGGGTCAGGGTCTAGCAAGAGAGAGAGAGTGGGGATGGAGGGGCAAGAGACTTGAAGAATGAAGACAAGACAGAGTCTGGTCAAGTCCCATTTATTGAAAGGAAATCATGGGTATATATAAGCATAAGCAGGGGAATGCAGCTGAAGACACTTTACCACATGTGCCTTACAAGTGGGGGCATTAAACGACAAGATATGTGAGAAAAACAAATATTTATCAGAGTGTGTTCAGCTGTTGTAGGCTATTGAAAACAAGTCTCTTGTCAGGGTATATGGCTCGAGATGGCTGCAAAGATGATAGCCGCTTTCTGCTAGGACTCGGCTCCCAACAGTCCTTAATAAAAAAATTACACTATGAAGCAGATGAGTGACATCCAAAAGAGGCAGAGATCCACTGCTAAGGTCTGTAGTTTAATAACCCTTTGTTAGTATTACACAATATTACACAATATTGCAAATATTCACAAGTCCATTCCTTTTAGGTCATAGAAGAGCTTCTAGCAAAAGAGAAAACTGATCTGCAGTGTCTGAATTGGAGAGAGTTCCAAAGGACCAGGGCCTGCCCAAGCCATCCTCTCCAGTTGTGGGTCAGGCTTGAATTCACTTTATCCAACTATGCAGTGACTTTTGTGCTGTGCCAACTGTGAATGTTGTTTATAGATTCACCTGTTTTATATGTTGTAGACAATGAAGCCCTCCCCTAACCAGTCCATGTCCCTGTGCCCCTAGATCAACTCTGGACAATTCCTCTTTATATTTTGGACTGAAGGTCCTGAACAGGGCTCTGACCTCCTGCAGCTCTTCCTCCTGCACCAACATCCTGCTGATCCTCTGGCCCAGAAACCCTCCTGCTCCTGTCACCAGGCAGATCCACCCAGGCAGGCATGGTCAATACAGGAAGCAGAGAGTAGAGAGAGCAGACTTGATGGAAGGTGGTCCTGTGCAGGGCTAGAAAGAGTGGTTCAGTGTGTACTGAGTCATGGAATTCCTACTATATTTACACAGTAGAAAAAATGTCCAAAATATAATCTCACACATTTCTCTCATATGTCACCACTTCTCTGATCCCAAATCTTGTGGAATGTTCTCTAATAGTCAAGAAAAATAAAAACAAAAACCCATTTGCAGCAGACACCATATATATAATCTCTATCTTAGGTCAGCTTTGTCACTGAGACACTGCATCAGACTGTGCTCCAAGGTTGTCCCTCTCACCTTAGATGCCAATTACAAACTTTGGATTGTCTTACTTGTGCTTATGAGAAATTTCTCCCACTTATGAGTTCTACAAGCTCTTTCTGCTTATGGTTAGTTCTTTTGGCTTCAGAGCTCTTACTTCAGGAACCCAAGCTCGTATTTACTAGGTTCCTATGAAGGGTATTTCAAAGGATACAAAGGAAGAGATGCACAGGCTGAGGAAAGAGAAAGGGGAAGAAGGCTTCTACTTCCTTGTTTGATATACCAGCCTCTAAGAATGTCTGATTGTTCAGCTACATACAAGCTTAGGAGACTGGACCCTCCTTCATCAGTTAATAATGAAGACAATGCTTAATAGTTCAATGAAGGCAAATCTCCAAGAGAGATTTCCTCTTTCTAGATGACTCCAGGTTATGTGCCAAGTGCAAAACCAAGGCTAATCAATCCCCAGCCAAAGAGTTTTCTTTCAGTATGTTAGATATGATACTGAGACTCCCTTAGATCAAACTAATTTTTCTTTGACAAGTGCATCAATTGGAGATTGCTTCTGAGTTATGAATGAGAGCATATTTATAGTTCTTATTTCATCTCTAGGTCTTCAGTTGGGGCAGATTTGTACAGGCCCTGTGCATGCTGCATCAGTCACTCTTAAGTTCATAAGTGTATGGATCATGTTGATTTAGAGGGCTTTGTGGGGCTGGGTGTTCGGCCATGCCCCCAAAATCCAGAGACCTAGCATAAATCCCTTGCTAGGTCACGTAAGACACGAGACTAACAGGTCTTTGCCTCAAAATTTACGTTATTACCTGAAGCCACACCCGCTTCCAATATATAAACAAACCCCTTCCGACATTTTTTGGGAAAGTTCCACATCACCCAAACCCGCCGTCATGTCAATAAATCAACGCATCTTAAATCTCCACGTGTCTTTGAAATCTGAACTCCTTGTGTAAGTCAAGACTCGGGCGTGCCCCTGTCCGCCCAACAGGACGGGGGAGGGAGAGAATCGTTTTGCCCGCCCCGCCCCAGCTCTCTCTGTATTCTAGCTAGCCATGGGTCCCGGGATGGCCTCAGAGCTGGCGCCCAGGACGTCCCCGCCCTTCTTGTTCGTGCCCGTTTGGCCACCCAGTGCTACTGAGCAGCGCCCCCAGACCACTGCTCCGCGGCCTGCGACCTGTACCCACGCCCCGCGACCCACGCACTGGAAGTGCCCGATAGGCTTTGTTTTCTTGTTTTCATCCATTTCCTCTGTCTCTTACACTCATTTTGCCTCCTCTTCCATGGGATTTCACAAGCCCTGAGGGGAGGGATTTGATGGAAACTTAAGACTGAGTGTTTTAAGGTCTCTCACTCTCTGCACAGTGTCTAGCTGTAGTTTTCTCTATGTATTCCCATCCTCCCCAGGAGGAAGCTTCTCTAAAAATGGTTGAGCCATGCACTGATCTATGAGATATCAGTGTCTTTAGGAGTCATTTCATTGGTACTTTTTTCCTTTCAGAACAGAAATATTTGGTTTTACCTTAGGTCTCTGGACTATCTAGCCTGTGTTCTGGTCACCCAAGCAGTTCTGCATATGAGTTCCAGTTTATGGAGAGGGCCTTAAATAAAATCAGACACTGTCTTATTACTCACACAAGGTCTTTGCTACTACTCTACCTGCATATGTTGTAGGCAGGACATCTTTGTAGATCAAAGGATTTGGGGTTGGATGGTTATTTTCATTTCTCCTTTGGTATCATAAGGACACATTACAATGTGAAAGATGGTAGCACAGAGAAACGAAAGCTTCTTCGTATTTAATGGGTTTGTAGATGTTTTCTTCAGCAATAGGGCTTTGCTTCAGTTTGTTGAGAGCACCTAAATTTTGCCAACAGCTTATGTTGTTCAATGGCTCCCATGGGACCCCTTTTTTCCAACAATCCAGTTAGATTTGAGCTGGTTCTGGTATCGGGAGCTTCAGGTGGAAAGAACAGACATCCAGTTTTTGTTCAGTCTCACCCATTATTTGATGATTTTATTTAGACCACTTTCATAGATATATCTACTTTAGGAAGCTTCTACTGTATTAGATTTCCCCAATCTCCTTCCAGTGGTCTTTGATTTACCTCTCATCCAGTATTTCCTCTCTCATTTCCTTCTTATCTGTTGCTCTCACTTAATTCTCTCACTCCAAAATCTTGCGTCCATCCATTGATTTACCTACAAAATTCATGATGTCATTTACCCTCCCAACGGCTTTCCCACATTTTCATTATCCATTCATTGGTTGATGGGCATGTAACTTGTTTCCAAATTATGGTTATTATCAAGAGAGCAGCAGTATTTGGGCTGGAGAGATTGCTCAGTGGTTAAGAGCACTGACTGCACTTCCAGAGGTTCTGAGTTCAAATCCCAGCAACCACATGGTGGCTCACAACCATCTGCAATGAGATCTGATTCCTTCTTCTGGTGTGTCTGAAGACAGCTACAGTGTACTCATATATAATAAATAAATAAATCTTTAACAAAAAAGAGAGAGCAGCAGTCAACATGCCTGAGGAAGTGTATGTGCATTAGGATGAGTTTTTCCTTTAGGTATGCACTTAAGAGTAGTGTAGCTGAGTCTTGAGGTAGATCAATTTCCATCTTCCTGAGGAAACCACACTGATTTCCATATTGTTTGTAAAAATTCAAACTCCCACCAGCAGTGAATAAGTCTTCCCCTTGTTCTACATACTTACCAGCAGGTGTTATCACTTGTTTTACTGAACTTAGCTATTCTGATTGGTGTAACATGAAATCTCAATGTAGTCTTTATTTGTATTTCTTTCACAACTAGGCAAGAACATTTCTCTAAGTGTTTCTCAGCCATTAGTTACCTTATTTGAGAATTCTTCATGTACACCCCTGAATCATTCTATATTGTGCTGTTTTCTTGTTATCTAGTTTGTTGAATTCTTTTTTTTTCCTTTTTGGTTTTTGTTTCTTTTTTTTATTTGTTTGTTTTTATTGGATAATTTATTTTTTTACATTTCAGATGTCATCCTCTTTCTCCATTTTCCCTCCCTAGAACTCCCTATTCCATCCACTCCTCCTTTTTGCTTTTCTACAGTTTTAATTACATGTATGTATTAAGGTCCTATATAGATTGAGGGTCTAGAAATACAATAGGTGCAAATAGTCAAGGAACAACAAGACAATAAATACAAACAATATTCAAAGAACAAGCAAAACATTAAACACAATTCTGTGAATACTCCTGTGATCACTGTTTCTAAGGGCTTATCAGGATGACCAAAATATCTGAGCCAACATCTCTGTCCTAGCCCAAAGTCATTTTCATGTCTGAAGCCTACTTCCTTGTTCTAGCCTAAAATTTAGTTTCCTGTCTGAAATTACTTCTTTGTTATAGCCTAATATTTAGATTCCTGCCTGAAATTACTTCTCTCATGTAACCTAAGATTTAGATTCCTGCCTGAAATTACGTCTTTTTTTCTAGCCTAATGTCAGATTCCTGCCTGAAGCCCACTTCCTTGTACTTGGCTAATGTCATATTCCTGCCCAGCAGCCCATTTCCTTGTCCTTGGCCCATGACAGATTCTTGACAAGCAGCCCCAAATGCTCCCTGCTTCTTCCTGTTTTTTCATTTAATTAACAAGATTGAGCCAGTCTTAGTTCATTCTGACAAGAATGCCTTCCTTATCCATCGTGGAATATGCATTATCAAAAGCAATGCACTTATGTCTTCGGTTGGTAAGGCTCTGTGCAGAATCTTACCTGTTCTTGGCTTGTTAGCCTGTTAATTTTATAACTCTGTCTGGGTGTCCATTTTCAGGTTCAAGACATGTACGTTGGCTGCCAATCTGTTCATGCTGTTAAAGACAAGCTTTAACATGATGAGCAGAAATCAAAGTATTCCCAGGACAAAAAGGGCTAGCATGGTAAAGCTATATATAAACAGTCTTCCAAATAAAGACTGTTATTTCCAGTATTGGATTGATTTCTAGACCATTCCATGATTGAGTCTGAATAACTGGTCATGTTTAAGAAGAATACAAGATTCATTATAACTTCTTTTTTGGATTCTCTGTTCCACAAGGTCTAAAAACTTGAGGCAAGGCAGCTTGTCCCATCAGGGGTATAGGTAAGCAATGGTGGGTTGGGAACAAATGTCCAATATTCCTTCCCAGTCACCATTGTCAGAGCACTCAGCAAGCTCACAGGTCAGCATCATTCTTTGTCCTGGCATCAGCAAAGGACACTGTCAATAGGACAAAATTGCAACCGACAGATTGGGAAAGGATCTTTACCAATCCTACATCTGATAGAGGGCTAATATCCAAAATATATGAAGACCTCAAGAAATTAGACTGCAGACAATCAAATAACTCTACTAAAAATGGGGTACAAACCTAAACAAAGAATTTTCATCTAAGGAATATCGAATGACTGAGAAACATCTAAAGAAATGTTCAACATCTTTAGTCATCAGGGGAATGCATATCAAAACCACCCTGAGATTCTACCTTATACCAGTCAGAATGGCTAAGATTAAAAACTTGAATGACAGTAGATGCTGGTGAGGATGTGGAGAAAGAGGAACACTCTTCCATTTTTGGTGGGAGTGTAAGCTGATACAACCACTCTGTGAAGCAGTCTGATGATTCTTGAGAAAATTTGACATAGTATTACTTGAGGATCCACTCCTGGGCATATACCCAAAAGATGCTCCAACATATAACAAGGACACATGTTCCACTATGTTCATAGCAGCCTTATTTATAATAGCCAGAAGCTGGAAAGAACCCAGATGTACTTCAACAGAGGGACTGATGCAAAAATATGTGGTACATTTACATAATGGAGTACTACTCAGCTATTAAAAACAATGAATTCATGAAATTCTTAGGCAAATGGATGGAACTAGAAAATATCATCCTGAGAGAGGTAACCCAATCACAAAAGAACACACATGGTATGTACTCATTGATAAGTCTATATTAGCCCCAAATATCACAATACCCAAGACAAAACTCACAGACCACATGAAGCCCAAGAAAAAGAAAGACCAAAGTGTGGGTGCTTCGGTCCTTCTTAGAAGGTGTAACAAAATACTCACAGGACCAAATACATTGAATTCTTTATATTTTTTGGGTATTAGCCCTCTATTGTGTATGTAGTTGGTAAAGTCTTTTCCCATTCTGTAGCCTGCATCTTTGAAATAATTCTGGTGTTCTTAGCCCATCAGAACCATTTCAGTTTCATTAGCTTTAATTGGTTAATTATTATTGATCTTAGTGTTCATTCAACAGTGTTCTGTTCCCAATATATTTACCTGTGCCAATGAGTTCACCCTTATTCCACACTTTCTCTTCTATCAACTTCAGTGTATCTCGTTTAGTGGCAAGGTTTTGATTCATTTGGAGTTGAGGTTTTGTTGTTTGTGTGTGTGTTTTTACAGAGTGATAAGTATGGATCTATGTGCATTCTTCTACATGCAGCCATCCAGTTTTACTAGTTCCCAATGTCAAAGATGCTATCTTTGTTTTCCCATGTGTACTTCTGTATTATTTATTAGGACTCAGATGTCCATGAGTATGTGGATTGTATCTGGGTCTTCAATTTGATTTCATTGATTGTCTTCTTTGTTCCAATACCATGCTGTTATTATTACTACAGCTCCATCAAACAACTTACAATTTGGAATAGTGATACCTCTAGAATTCTTCATAATTCAGGAATGTTTTATGTTTTTCATTTTTTCTAGGTATGAGTATTAATAGAGGATCTTTGAAGAATTATATTGGAGATTTTATTGGGACTGCATAGAATCTGCAGATTGCTTTTGGTAGGTTTGACCTTTTTACTAGGTCAATTCTACTGACCCATGAGCATGGAAGCTCTTTTCATCTTCTGATACTCTCTTCAATATCTTAAGGTTTTTATCATGCAATCTTTCACTTGCTTGGTTAGAGTTACTCTAAGATATTTTATATTATTTAAGGCTATTGGGAAGTGTTTTGTTTTCCAGAATATTTTTCTCTGTCTATTTGTCATTTTAGTATAGGCTACTGAGTTTTGTCAGATAATTTTATAAATGTCTCACAAAAATGTTCTGCTATTTGCTCTAAGTGTTTATCAACTCTAGTCATTTTACAGTGGAATTTTTCACATCAATTATATCATCTGCAAATAAAGATATTTTGACTTTTTCCTTTTTAATATGTATCCTGTTGATCTCTTTCAGTTGTCCTACTGCACTAGCTGAGACTTCTAGTAGTATGGAAAGAGTAGGCAAGTTTGTCTTGTTCCTGATGTTAATGAAAATGCATTGAGTTTTTCTCCACTTAAGTTGGTCTTGGCTATGAGCTTGAGATAATTTGTGGTCATTATTTTGAGGTATGTTCCTTGTAACCCTCATCTCCCCAGGACTTTTATCATGAAGGGGTGTTAGATTGTGTCAAAGGCCTTTTCAGCATCTAATGAGATGAACCTGTGGTTTGGCTTTCAGTTTGTTTATTTGGTGGGTCACATTTATTAACTTAAATATGCTGAATCACCCCTGCATTTCTGGGATTGAAGCAATGTAATCAAGGTAGATTATCTTTTTGATCCATTCTTGGATTCAGTTTGAAAGTACTTTATTGAGAATTTTTGCATCTATATACATAAGGAAATTTTTTCTGTAACATTCGCTCTTTGTTAGGTCTTTATGCGGTTTGTGTATCAGGGTAACTGTGACCTCATAAAATGAATTGGGTACTTTTTTTCCATTTCTATTTCATGGAATAATTTGTGAAATATTGACATTAACACTATTTGAAAAATCTGGTTGGAAAGTCCTTTGTTGAGATCATTGTCAGTTGGGACAATTTTAATGACTGTGTCTATTTTACTACAGGTTAGAGGTCTTTTTAAATTTCTTATGTGATCCTGATTTAACTTTGATAAGTGTTGTGTAGTCAGAAAATTATCCCTTTCAGTTTGACAGAGTACAGGTTTGTAAAACATGTTCTTATAATTCTCAGAATTGCTGGGCAGTGGTGGCTCACACCTTTAATCCCAGCACTTGGGAGACAGAGACAGGCGGATCTCTGAGTTCGAGGCCAGCCTGGTCTACAGAGTGAGTTCCAGGACAGCCCGGGCTATAAAGAGAAACCCTGTCTCGAAAAACCAGAAAAAAAATTCTCAGAATTTCCTGTGTCTTTTTATATCCCCATTTGAACTCTTTGTTAATTTAGTTTCTCTCTGTCTTTTATTTAACCTGTATAATGATTTGCTAATGTTAGTGATTTGTCAAAGAATAAATTCCATTTGTCAACTTTTTTTGTTTATGTTTCTATTTTACATATCTCAGCCCTGAGTTTAGTTCTTGCTGTCCACTCCTTGTAGGTATATTTTTTCCATTTGCTCTAGAGCTTACAGATGTGATATTGAGTTAGTCATGTGGTATCTTTCATGTGGATACATCTGTGTGCACCAGAGTTGTGTGTGGTGCCTTTGGAGACTAGAGGACAATGACATTTGGTTTTCTAGGACTGGGATTGTAGATGGTTGTGTAAATAAAAATTTCTGAAAAGAAGCTGTGCCTAGTTGTGAACCAAAAACTCCTGGAAGGAATTACTGTGTAGGCAGTGACTGCTGGGCCCACTGGAATTTAAGCACCCTTGAGAGACTGTTGTTTTGTTGGGTCAGGGCTAATTATCCTTGTCTAATTGGGCTTATGGAGGGTAAATTCTTTGCCCTACTTTGTATATGAACTAACACCTCTTGATAATAAATAAGCTATTAACTTGGAGATGACCTCTTGTGATAATAACTACAAACCACATAGAATCTATTCACTTAGCAGAACAATAACATCTACCAGTCCAATTGCCCAGAATGCCATCAGCTAGCATCTTAGGTCTATAGAACAGTTTCTCACATCTTGCTGCCCCTGCCCTTCTGGTGAGCTCACCAATGAATGTTAACATTGCCTTGATTTATAACTTTCTTGTTCTGTAAAATGAAAACAATCCTGTGAAATTGCTTTCATGTTGGAATATGGCATTTGGAGCTATCTAAATCTGTGTTCCCAGTCATGCTAACTCAAAATGGCTCCAGATTCAGCTCTCCTTTCTTTTATCATAAGAGCTGTGACCCCCCTCCCCACTTGTGAACTGCTATCTGTGTGCTGGTGACAGGACATGGGTACTCTGTAAGACTACCAAGTGCTCTTAACCACTTAGACACCTTTGCAGCAACACAAGTTTATTTGAACCCTGAATCTTAGAGTAAAACTGTCTAAGAGTAACTAGCAATTGTCAGTGCCACCAACCTGAAAGCCAGTGATGACATTGGGAAGCTGTAGTAGGGTGACTTTGAAAGCAAAAGTCCAGCCCTGGTTCTACCTTTGCTCTCTGATTCGTGGTTCAACCTGATGTGAACAGGTTAGAGATTCTTAGACTCTAGATTCAGGCTGGAGAATTTCTACAATGTCACAAGCATATTTTAGCATAGGATTGATTGGTGGGAGAGCAGAAGACCAGAATGCCAAAGATGTGTTGACAGTAAACACTATGTTTTCGATGTAAGCAGTGTCATTTCAGATGTGATGAAGATCTCAGAATTGGGCCCAAAATCATTCCTTTTAGGTTTGTTTCTGTATCACTTTTCCTCTAAGAATTCCAAATAAAGTACAACTCAAATGTAGTGAGGGAATTAATTTGGGAAAGGAAACTCCAAGGGACCATGTGCTGCTTGACCCCAGCCTCCATTGTATAAAACAGCACAGTGCCTCTGAGTCCTTTCAAAGACATTGCTGCAGGGTGTTGGAATCAAATGTGCATGCTGAGGGAAGAGCTTCTGTCAGAAAACCACTTAGAGGGCATTGCTGCTTTGGTCCAAGAGAATCTCACTGCTGCTTGAATTTTGAGCTGAACTTGACATTGTAAAAGTACCTGCTATTTGCCTGGTGCCATTGTTGTCTCTGAGGCTTATTGCCTCAGTGTACTTACTCAGGCCTTGTCCTGGAAGCTTCTAGCCTTCTTATGATCTAATCTATGCCTAGAATGTGTTCATCCTCTTAGACATGGGGCTGAATGTGCTCACCCCCTCCTAGTTCTTTTCGATCTCTGGCTGGCTAGTTTTGACTCAAACTCTCTCCAAGGTGACTGATTCAATCTAGCTGTTCTTGACCTCTAACTTTTTGCTCTGCTTGGCCTCAAACTAAGTCGGCAATCTGTTCTAATCTTCTGGCTCATCCTTCTCTGGCTAGTTCTGCCTTCACCTCTGTCTAACTTGTTTTCTCTTTAACGTCTGTATAAAACTCACTCAGTAAATCTGCCACCTTCTATCCTTCCTCTCTCCTCTTATTTTCCTTTGGTTCTCCCTTAAGTAGCTTCTTTTTTTTTTCTGTCTGTATTCATGAGAGGTGAGTGTATTCTAACTTTTACTCCTTCTGTCAAATGAAGATTATATCACTCATCTCATTATCATGTTTGATAAAACAAAATATTAATCCCCTTTAAACCTTTTAAAATACAATTCATTCCTGTAGGACCCCGAAGGGCTGCCATGCCCTGGCTGAGACTTTCTGTGTGCTGCTGTCTGTTAAGTAACATTCTGTGGTTTTTCTATGATCAAAACATCCTGATGTAGGCATGGTGCCCCAGGAAGGGAATTTACACTTGACATCCCATTGCCCACTCCCCCCCAGTTGAGTTCCTGTTTTTCCTTGAGTTTGTATTTTTCCTTCCCTGGCTTGGTGTATATATTGAACCTGCTCAATAAAAGGTTTGGCCTTCTCTCATAATGAATGACCCGAGTTTGTGTCTTCCTTTAATCCCACAGGCCTACACCTGAGAGGTCGTTACCAGACAGCGCTGGATCTGTCAATTGGAAGTCCCACCGAGATCAGGAAAGTGAGGAGAACCTGATGGGATTGTTCCTTAAAGAAGCCGGCCAGCCAGTGCAGTAATTGAAACGTATTGGGGAAGCAATGTGGGATCAAACTGAAAGTAGTGCTATGTGTATGTGAGTTTTGATAGCGCCATGGGGATTGTGAGTTCCTTCCTATGAGTATTGGCACAGAATGATGCAGCTAAGAAATCTTTGTATGAGGTGGAGAATAGCTCCAGCTGTGAGGATAAAGAAGAAACTTTAGAAAAAGAAATAGCCTATTTAAAGGAAAAATTTAAGAAGTGCAAGGTCCAAAAGGGAGCGGATTGGAAAGGGGAGCGACCATCTAGTAGAAACCCTTTTATGGATTCTACAGAGGCCACTGCTCCTTCAGCATATGATGAATGCTCCCTGAGGGATTGGTAGATAGAGGAGCCCATCCCTAAGAAGGGGGTGATTTTTTTCTAAAGCATGTCCCAATCATGCTTATCCTGTAATGGAAGTCCCTCACCCTAATAACCCTGGGCAAATGCTTAGGCAGTATGTGCCTTTGCCTTTTAAGGAATTATAGAGCCTTGAAGAAGCAGTTTCATCTTATGGGGCCTTGGCACCCTTTACTTTGGCAATTTTTGAGTCCTATAGTACCTTTAATTTAATACCAGGAGATTGGCAACAGCTATGCTGTGCGACGTTGAGTGGAGGAGATTATTTATTGTGGAGGGGAGAATATCAGGAGCAATGTGTTACCTTAGCAAGATAAAATGCACAGGCAGGGCATCCCCAGAGAAATCTGGAAATGCTAACCGGATCAGGCCAAGATGCTGCTTTCCATCAGCAGATTCATTATGATCCTGCTATTTACGCCCAAATTGCTGCTGCAGCTTTTAGAGCCTGGAAAGTTTTGCCTAATAAGGCAGCTGGAGGTCAACTATCAAAGGTGGTTTAAGGACCCTCTGATCCCTTCCAAGATTTTGTGAATAGACTACTCCAGTTAGCAGAAAAACTGTTTGGGGATGCTGATACCACCATTCCCGTAGTAAAACAGCCTTCAAAAATGCTAGTAAATGGTGCAAGGAAGCCATTAGACCACATAGATCAAAAACCTTAAATGATTACATTAGAGTTTGCAAGGAAATTGATGGAAATTTTGTTATGGGACAAGTACTCACAGCTGCCATGCAAAAAGGATCTAGCAAGAATAAAACTTGCTTTGGATGTGGCCAAGCTGAACATTTTAAGAGGGATTGTCCAGGGAACAAGGGGATTATGGGTCCTGGCCTGTACCCTCAATGCCGAAAAGGCCATCATTGAGGTAATGAATGCAGGTCAAAATCAGACACTGATGGCTGCCATCTCCCCACTCTGGGGAAACAGGCAGCAGGGCCCACTCTAGGGGCCACAAACCAAAGTGTACAGAGCCATGAATACCAGTACTACCCCGACTCCAGTTCCATTTGTGCCTCAAACCAACCCCTTATGTCAAAGACCTTGTCAGAGGTAACTCAGGAAGCACAGGATTGGACCTCCACTCCTTTGCTAGAGCAGTACTGACACCTCAAATGGGCCCTCAAGCATTAGGTACTGGAGTGTGTGACCCAATCCTTTCAGAGAGTGTAGGCCTTCCCCTAGGATGCAGTAGTGCCTTGTTGAAGGGACTTTGGATCCTTCTAGGAGTGATAGACTCAGATTATACTGGAGAAATTAAAATTATGGTTACTGTGGATAGGGGAGTTGTAGTTATTCCCCAGGGAGATAGAATTGCTCAGCTAGTTCTTTTGCCGCAATTACCCACTAAACATGCTACAATTAAGGATACTAGCGGTGATGAAGGATTTGGATTCACAGGGACTGCTGCCTTCTGGGTTTCCACCCTCGAGGACTGCCCTACCCTTACCCTGTGGGTTGATGGAAAGCCTATGCAAGGAATTCTGGATACTGCTACAGATACTACTGTGATATCTAAAACATCTTCGCCTAGTATCTGGCCCCTGGATAGATCCTCTTCCACCTTACAAGGAGTGGGGACAGCTGCTGCACCCCTCAAGAGCAGTAAGATCTTAAAATGGAGATATGAGGAAGGACATGAATTATTACAAAAGAGGATTCGTCCTCAGAAGTTACAGGTTAGAATAGCTACACCGAGAACTTTAAAAGATTATCAAATATTGTTAGAAGACATAAATTGGTTGAGACCTTCCTTACAATTAAGCACAGGATAGTTAAAACCTCTCTTTGATATTCTTAAGGGAGATGCATCACCCACTTCCCCCAGACAGGTAAATGAAGAGGCCAGGGAATGCTTGAAAATGGTACAGGAAGCTCTAGAACAAGCTCATCTAAATTATGTAGACTATTGAAGGAAACTGTTATTTGTGGTTTTTGCATCAAAACATTCCCCAACAGGTGCCTTTTGGCAGGAGGGCCCTATTTTATGGGTTTATTTGCAAGCTTCACTCTCCAAGATTGTTTTATCTTACTCACAGGCAGTAGTTTCCTTGTTGTTTAAAGCCCATAAATTAAGCCTACAAATGTTTGGTAAACAACCAGATATGTTTATTACTCCTCATAATAAGGATCGGATCCAAATTTTATCTCAAAATTGCGTTTATTGAGCCTTGTTTGTTTGTACCATTGATAGCCAATTTGATAATCATTATCCGGATAATACGTCATGCCAGTTTTTTAAGCTCCACCCGGTGGTTTTTCCAAAAATTATTTCCAATCAGCCCTTGAATCAGATTTGCCTAGTATCTACTGATGGATGCTCCAATGAGAGGGCTGCAGTTGTTTCCCAAGGTAGAGTTGAGACCTTACAGATGATCAATTGCTCTGCACAATTAGCAGAGCTAAAGGCCATACAACTGGCACTATCTTTCTTCCCAAATGAAGTTTTATATATATATATGGTGTATATGTTTCTCAAATCATGGAGCCCTTGGAGACTGCATCTTATGTGGCACCTGTGTCTTCGATTTGTTCTTGCCTATTGCAGGTACAAGCTCTTTTATGGCAGTGAACTTTGCCTGTGTCTGTGGGTGATATTTGGGGACGTTCATTATTGCCAGTCCCCTTGGCCCAAGATAATAGTGAGGCTGATTTTCACACCAAACAAATTTTGCTTGCCTCAAATTTAGTCACTAATTATGATAAGGTTGTTACTATACATAATAAATTTCATCTTAATGCAAATTCCTTGAAATTTCACTGTGACATTACCAGAGAACAGGCTGCTCAAATCGTTACTCACTGCCCTCAGTGTGCTCCGCTTATCTCCTCCCCTAATTTGGGAGGGAATCCCCAGGTCTTGCACCCAATGATGTTTGGCAAATGGATGTTACACATATTCCCTCGTTCAGGAAATTACACTTTGTTCATGTTACCATTGATACTTTTCTCTGGTATGATTTTTGCCTCGGCTCACAGTGGGGAAAAAATAAAAGATGTTAAGAACCATTGCCTGACACCACTCCTGAGGAGGAGGAAATGGCCACGCCCCCTGAGACCATGGATTCTTGTGATCCTCGAGGATTGACTTCTAGACGAAGGACCTCAAATCTTAAGGACTACTTTGTAGGTGCCACCACTCTGTAGAAACATCTGGAATTGGTCAGGAGGCAGAGTTCATTTTTTCCCAATCCATCTCGAAGGAAAATTCTCCAGTGTTCACAGTTGCAGGAAGATGTAGATCCTCAGAAGGTTGCATTTCTCCTCCACAAATGGTGGACTGTGTATAGTTAACTCCCCTGTATAAATTCTTCTATTCTAATCTCAAAGACTATTCTAGACTTCTAAGTGCATTTATTGCTGCTGAAAAGCAAAAAGGACTTGCTGTGGAAGTGGGAGAAGACTTAAACATCAAAGTGATTTTCTCCACTCTACTTGGAGTGAAAGGGACACAATGGGGCCCTGAAGCATTTCTTGTCCAGATCCTCTCAAAATCTCAGTCATCACATGAACATAAAGAAGATAAAGTGTTGTGGACTGGTTTGTTCTGTTGTGTATTTGGAGAGAGTCTTCAGGAGACTGTCTCAGAAGACTTCACCTGTCTACCCTTATTCCTTGCAAATGGAGCAAAGTCCAATACATCCTTAATCGGAGGCTGGTTTCAGAAAACCTTTAGCAATCAGTGTGTTTAATCTTTCCTGGATGGCTGCTATGTGGACTGCATGCAAAATGGACCATTACATGGCTACTACTGAATTTTTTTGGTCTGTGCCCTGTAGCCCACAGAGCTTAGATATTTCTTATGCAACACAACCAGAGGATGTAAAAGCTTTATGGGACAGTGTCCACAATACACCTGGGGAGATTACCCAGGAGGAAGTTGACTTATTTATGAACTGCCTTTATTCACATTTCCATAGGCACTTCAAAATTCACTTATCAGCCACAAGATTGGTTCGTGTCTCAACATCTGTAGCTTCAGCACACACGGATGGGAAAATAAAGATTCCATGTCATAAATACCTTATTGGTGTGTTGGCATATTTTATGGAACTGGCAATTTTTCAAATTGAATGAATTCTTGTATGGACTAAGTGATGCATTACAAACCCCTTTGATCATTTGCTGAACTGCTATGCCAAGTGGGACAGTGGAAGAAATGGAACACTTGTTTTCTCAGGGTGCCTTTGGAGTTGCCCAGGTGGATATAGAAGACAGTAGTGGTCGTGGGTGAGCCATGTTCATGGGCTTGTGTAACCAGCATATCATTTTGGGTTTGTCACGTTATAATAGATGCTGAATTATTAATATAAAAGGATCCAATTTAGTCAAATAAACTTATCTAAAATCTGAAAAAAAAAGAACCATTGCCTGAAGACATTTGCCTATTTTGGGGTTCCCCATCAAATAAAGACTGATAATGGCCCAGCCTATGGTAGTGTGTCCTTTAATTAATTTTGTGATGAATATAATATTACCCATAAGACTGGGGTTCCTTATAATTCACAAGGCCAGGCTATAGTGGAAAGAGCACATTTAACTTTGAAAAATTATCTCGAAAAAACAAAATAGGAGGAGTTTACCTCATCTCATGCAAGATTATCTTTTAGTTTATATATTTAAAATTTTTTATTAGTGGGTAAGGATGCATTGTCTACAGCAGACAGAGACTGGAAATGAGCCCAGAAAGCACTGGGCTTAGTGAAATGGAAAGAATTGTCATCAGGTGTATGGAAAGGCCCTGACTCTGTGTTAGTCAGGGTGAGAGGTTCTGTTTGTGTTTTTCTTAAAGATGTTGAAAGTCCTGTTTGGATTCCTGAGCGTGTGTGAGCTCTGTCACTATGGAGCCTCATCCAGGTGGAGTTCTACTGGAGCCTTGTGAAGAATCCCTCAGTTCTGTTGTCAATGGGGATAAGTAGCTCGACCTGGCCGGTCATAGTTTCAACCAACAAGACGACTGGAAAAGCTGCAGCTAATTTTGGGAAATCAACAATTTCTTAATGTTACTCAACAATTATCTATTTACATTCAGAAGATTGATGATACTTGTGTGCAGCCTCTCTATGGAGAGAAGATTTTAGCAGGACTCAAGCTGGCCAAAAGACCCCTTAAAGGGTGGGCTAGAGGTCCTTGTCTTTGGGAGTGTGCTAGTAAAAAAGCTGAGGGGGGCTTGTTGCCCTGCTGACCAAGATCAAAAGGTACCATTGTCCATCAGCCCTCTGAGATAGGAGCAAAAAGGGGAATCCCTTTCTCAGCAGGGCTTTTCCTTCTCTGAACTTGTCTGGGGAACTGGAATCCTGCATACATACCCTCTACCTGAGGAATTTCAGGTAGTCCTGTTGCTGAGACTCCTGGAATGCCTTCCCATGCTAATGAGGCACCTTAGGTCCTCACTTTTCATCTAATGACCTTTGTCCACTCTGGATATTTTTACTCCCTCCCCCAAAATCATATAACCATTTGTTCATTCAGAATATAGTATATGTGGTATTATTAGTCAGGGTTCTCTAGAATCACAGAACTTATGGAATGTCTCTCTATGTTTTGGGAATTTATTGTGATGACTTCTAGTCTGTAGTCCAACTACCCCAACAATGGTCAGCTGTGAATGGGAAGTTGAAGAATGTAGTAGTTGCTCAGTCCCATGAGGCTAGTTGCTTCAGCTGTCTCCTGTAGAAGTAAATTCCAACACATGTGCTGGCAAGTAAATGCAAAGAGGCCAAGAAGAGCAAATCTTCCTTCTTCCAATGTCCTTATGTAGGTCTCCAGCAGAAGGTGTGGCCCAGATTAAAGATGTGTTCTACCACTCCTGGATCTGGGACCTGCTTTGTCCCAGGCTGACCTTGAACTCAGAGTTCTCCTTGCCTTAGTCTCCTGGGATTGAAGGCATGTACTACCTTTCCTGGGCCTAAACTTTTCATGGCCACTGTACCATCTACATCAAGAGATGGGGTCCCCAGGGAATTGGACCTCTCACCTCAAATGTGTTGGAGTAAGGTGAAGAAAGATCTGGAGAGACAGGGTTCAATGGGATAGTGGGAACTGGGTCTGAAGCAAGAGACGGATTCTCCAGTGAAAGGGGTTGAGGAGGGAAGAGAGCACTTGTAAGTCAGTTGTTATCAATCTGAGGGAGATTGTGTAGTGATCATTGTGGAGGACAGGTAGGAGAGAGTGATTCCCTACCCCAAGTCCCTGCCAGTTGTGACTTCTCGTGTTCCAGTAGAAAGTGCTCCTAGATATTGGGGGTGGAAAGAAAGAATGGGATTTGTCAGTTGATGGCCCGGGGGGTGTGGCAGCAGTGAGAAGGTCCACAGGAATGAGGAAAGCTTTGTGTGCTGCAAGGCTCCAGGAGTTCCCATGGAATGGAGGAGGTAGTGTAGCAGGAGAGGCCACTGAAAGCTCTGATCTATTTTTAAATGGGATCTTCTCTTTTTGCAAATCTCTAACTCAAAACAACACTGAGAGTTTAATATATTTTTTCTCTTTAATATTCTTGGAGAGTTAGGGCATGTCTCTTCCTTCCTCCTACCTCCCTCCCTCCCTCCTTCTCTCCCTCCTCCTCCTCCTCCTCCTTCTCCTCCTCCTCCTCCTCCTCCCTCCCTCCCTCCCTCCCTCCCTCTCTCTCTCTCTCTCTCTTTCTTTCTCCACCTCAGGTGAAGAATGTTAATTCCCCAGTAGCAGAGTGTCCAAAAGGCATCAGGTGGCAATTTAACTCCAGGTGTGAAGAGAAAACACTTCCAGAGGGCATCATTTCTAAATGCACATGTTTCTTAGCCAAACCCCTTTACAAACTGTGTTCAAGTGCACCAACTATCCCTACACCACAGGTTCTGAGAGGCAAACACTCTTGGATAAAGTGAATGAGAAGAAAGGAGCATTTTAAAGGACAGATTCTTGAGATCTTTCCAGCCTCAGAACCCAATAGCACAGCTTCCCTCTAAATAAGGCCAGGCTGGAACCCAATGCCAAGTCTCTTACCAATATCCCTTTATAGACAGTTGATACAGCCATGCTCTGAAATGGTGGGATCTCCTTACTCCACAAACTGCTGGAAGCTCCAGCATCTACACAAAGCTTTCCTCTAATGACTAGGCTTGTCAGAACCTGGTCTGAGACTCTGAGATCTGAGGGACCATTATCTATGCTTTATAAAGAAAAAACCTACAGGCAGTAGCTTATAAGAGGGAGTGGTTCAGTTATATTTCTATCTAGACTAGAGAGAGGGGCATTCTTAACTTCTCTCCACCTTTCTCATACCAGTGCTACAATTTTTATGGAAAAACTGTAACAAAAATCATAAAACAGACATATGAAGATTTAGCTCTGAGAAAATGTGTAACTCTGAGAATGTTCTTTTAGATTGTGCCCCCTCCTGGACAGAGCAGGGAGGGAATCTCTGGAAGAAATTGTAACTCTGTAGCATTGTTTCTGTCAGGGTCCCTAGTACACAAAACAGAATAAAATATTGCAGTCATTTAGTGCCCACTCAAAGGACAACGGGTTGGAATTAGTCTCACATCTTCATCTGTTCCCAATTTTCCCTTGGTCCACCTCAGATCCATGATCTCTTTCTGATCCCAGCATGGCCCTGTCTGGATACAGAAGGGACATAGAATCCTTTGTTTACAGAAAAACACAATCCACAGTTGAAGGATTGACAAATATTTATTGTTCCTTTCATTGGGTTTCATAAAGCAAGCAGAATTTTCTGAAGGCTAGACATGCTTTGAATGAGGAGAGCTCTGAGGTATAAGAGATGCTGTGGAGTTTGGATCCAGGAGCTGGGGCACAGCTGCCAGTGTATCTCTGGGCAGGCACTTCAGAAAGAAGGCTTGTGGCTGGGACAGTGACTGGCAAGCCTTTTGGTGACTTGATTAAAATTCTAAGATCTTCTGTATCAAAGGACCTGAGTTGTGCCTCTGTCTTTGCTAGAGGACCTGTAACACCCAGGACCATGTCCTATCCTCTTCCCATCACTGAGAATTTGTATCCAGTGTCTTCCTGTGTTGCTGCACCAGTGTCCCGATCCACTCTGAGGTTTTCTGCTTTGCTTCCTCCCAGCTGACAAGTGGCTCATAGCCCAGATCTCGCTGAGCTTTCTTGTAGGAGAAGGCAAACACACTATTTGACAGTGTGACCAAGAAATGGCTAAAGGGTGGCCTATAGTTGTATACTGGACGTAGCAGGAACCTCACAGTTTCCAGAAGGAAGGCAAGCCAGTAGAGCAGGGGCAGAGGAAGGCTCCAACTGGAATCAAGGCAGAGGCCCCATTCCTTGCTTAGGGTGTAATTTAAATCATCATAGCTTTGGTGAGGGGTGTCACCTGAGATGTAATAAAACTATCCTTGGATGCTTGGGGACTTCTTGGGGTCTTGTTGGACTCTGGCAGCTACAATGTGAGCCCAGGCTGCATTGCCCACATACACTGGGTTGACTATGGAGAATGATGCATACTTCTTAAGCATGCTGTTGTTCTTGAGTGCCGCATTTACAATGGTTGAACAGATTTTGCTTTCTTCCCCATAGTTAAATGGGCACTTTGCACAACTATGCAAAGTGCCACCGTTTTTCAGGATGCTCCCATTGGCTGCCAGCACTGCCTTCTCCGCCATCCTTTTGCTGTATGGGTATGGATCAGACCATGTGCTTTCATGATACTCTTCCTCATGGCCATTCAGGACAATCTCCTTGTAGGAGTTTGGTCCAGCCACAATTATTGAACTGCTGTAGATGAAGGCTGGCACACTGGCTTCCACACAAGCATCCAAAAGGAGCTGAGTACCTGCTCATAGGAAGCTTACCATTACTGCTGCAGAATAAGACAAAGAGCCCACTGTGACAATGCTGTCAGATTGGTTTCAATTCCAACTCCAGTGAAAGGGATGCTTACCTTCAGATCTAAGTGCATTCCCACCTCATATGGACTCAAACCTACCATTCTATAGTCACAAAATAACCACAAAATTAAAAGAGGTGACATTGAAATCTAGAAATGAAGGATTTTTAGGGTTTTGATCTATAACACCCCCTCTCTGTTTATATGCTGGTATGTACTTCTATTTTCAGTGCTAGGGATCAAACAAATCTAAGCTTTCTCCATGTTACACAAGGCTCTCCAACTGTCTGGGTTTTTGTTGTCGTTCTTGTTGTTTCTTTTGTTGTTGTTCTGATAAACACCATGATCAAAGCATCTTGGGTATTAAAGTGTTTCTACAGCTCACACATCTAGATCACAGTATATCACTAAGGAAAGTCACTTCAGGAACAAAGGAAGAAGCCACGTACCAATGCTGCTCCCTCGCTTGCTTCCCATGGCTGCTCAGCTTGCTTACACATATAACCCAGGACCTCCCTCTCAGTGTTGACATCTCCTACATTGGTGGGCCATTCCATGTTAATCATTAACATAACCCCAGAAATACACACAGGCTACTGATGGCAGCAATTTCTCAGTTGAAGTTCCTTCTTCCCAGTTAACTACCACATGTCAAGCTAACAAAAACTACCCAGTATTATTATTATTATTACTTTTTACATTGGAAAGTACTCTCCTGGATTGATATTCTGGAAAAGCATACCTTTTAAGCGTTTTAAAAACTGATATCAATAAATTAGTTTCAGGATGTTGCTCAGCGATTGAGCCTTTGCCTTGCTCTCCAGAAACAACAATAACAAGATGTTTAAAAATTCTCCCTCACCAAATAAAAGCAAAGCATCATACATTTCATTAAAGGTGTGTGCTTCTTTAAAAAAAAAATCAAATTATCACATTGTCAGTGGTAGTTCAGAATCTCCAGCATGCCCACTTAGGTGTATTGCCCATAGTGTGTGGGCAATATGTATTTTTATTTTACTGTATTTTATTTTCCATGTAGAGTCTTAGTATGTAGTTCAGACTGGGCTGGAAGGTATGATTGTCCTGGTTCAGAGTCCTGAGTGCTAAGATTACAGAAATGTACCACTTGACCTGGGAACCTTTATATATTCATAATCAGACATTAAAGACTGGTGTATTTTTTCTCATGTAGTAAGAATTAATATAGACATTAGAAACTGGTTATTCATAGCATCAAAGTGTGACTAAGAAAGAGGTAGCTATACAACCTATAAAGGATCCTTTAGAATTGGTTTTGGTCATCCCGAAATAATTAATTGATTTAGAAAAGGAGCACAGTTAGTTATTTGTAGGTCATGTCAAGGATACATGGCAGGCAGGACCTTGGAGTATATTGGTGCTATGAAGACTGGTGTCAGGAGTAAGTGCGGTTATTTTATATGGTAAAGTCCTTAATTTATGGTAGACTGGAAATCTACTTTCAAAGCCATTAAGTGTTGTGGATTGCTGTTTGTATTTTCTGCTCCCTCAAGAGGGGTGCACCAACAAGGAGTAGATCTCATCATCAGGTGATGACAGGTGAAATTTTAATTGGTCAAATAAAGCTAGAGCCTGTGATTGGGCAGTGGAAGTTTGAAAAGGAAGAGCTGGAAGTTTTAGCAAAGAGAGAAAAGGAGGAGAAGAAGGGGAAAGATGGAGGACAGAGGGAGAAGAAGATGGAAGAAGAAGAGATTGAAGATAGAAGCCCCACATGGCCTGGAGGAGCCACAAATAGCTAGGGAATTCATAGATGGAAGATAGAGTAGTGTAGTAGTATATTTGTCCAATCTAAGTGCACAGCTTGTAATTATATTATTCAGTTGTGTATTCTTTGTGTGGGCATTTTGCGGGTTGGAGGTTTACCATGATAACTCTGGCTGGTGTAACATAAGTCTCTAGTGTTTTCATTTCATGGGGCTAAGGGGAACTGAGTGAGTGGTAGCTGGTATTCTGCAGGCCAGGTATTGAGGGTGGATGGCCTGAGAATTGGAGCAACAGCTCCAGATATTTCTGGTAAACTGGTTTTTTTAGCTTAGCAAGCTATCCACAGGCACCAGGGAATGATGGCAGATTTAGCCAGCTATGGAGGGTGGGTGAATAGTCAGATTTAGCATGTTGGTTGTTGTTTTTAAATACAACTAAGCATTTAAGAATGTGGATCTAAGGAGGAGAGTTGCACAGCTCTGCCTAAGACCATCTTCAAGACTAGAGTGATGCTGATCTGAAGAGAATTGTTTTGTGGAAATTGGAAAACCATTGCTATTAAGGGAACAAGTACTGCTTTTTTCTTCCGGGCTGGCTGTTATCGAGAAGCTTTAAAAGTGCTCTAAAGAAGAAATGTCAGAGTCTGGTCCATAGTGGCAGTGGATTGATAGAAATCAAGCATGTGGAGACAGAGTCCTATCACATTGTTGTGAAGAGACAGGAGAATATTCCAGGCAATGGCAGTACATTGAATGTGGCTTTATAAACTTTCTTTCCTATTGTTCCTTCCTCTTTAGTATTTTTTTTTCTTCTAACCACCAAGGACAAGAGTCTTGATTTCTGCCACCTGGCAACCAAGGAGATATATCTGGCCTACCCAGAGCACAGCAGCTATCCCACTATTCCTCCAGATGTTCCAAAAAAGAGTCTTCCCTCCCCAACCTGTTTTTGGTTTTCATTTTCCAACCTGCTCCATATCTCCTCAGGTACTGTACCTTTCAGATTCACATCTAGGATGGTCTGTAAGGAAGCAATACAAAAGGGGTCAACTGCAGCAGCGGTGTGGATGACAACAGAGATGCCCTGGCAGGCTCTCCTCAGGCACTGGACATCCAGAATGTGTCCCTTCAATATTGTCACCTTGGTCTTTGTCTGCAGCTCTGTGGACACAAAGCAGGTCCTTGGGAAGCTTTCTGCATGAGATGGAAATTTCCTAACATAGGTGTCAGTTACCTAGATCTTCAAGGGAGTCATGGTGAAAAGACATTGTGGAGGAGGGTTTTCTACAGAAGGAAGCATAAATGCTCAAAACTCAGAATGTAGCATTTGTAGGGAATGAGGAAGCTTTTATACACACCCCACTCCTTTGTAGAAAATGCATCTGAGCAGTAAGATGCCATCTGTGCTTTGCACATAAACAGAGTTATGGATAACTCCTACATTCATTAAAACAGCTGGAGAGGTGGTGGTTAATGAGATTGTGTCCCCTAGAGTTTTAGTGAGGAGGACCCAGAACACAGAGAGACAAAGGTGGAAATTTAAAGGGCTAAAAGGTTTTGAAACTTTCTGAAGAGACAGCTGAATTAATGAGAGGAAAATGTGGCCTCTGTGAGAGAACTCAGAATGGGCTCCTAAGATTGACTTAGGGGAGTATTTCTTGTCAGATTGATACATTGTAAATGAAGCAAAGTCACCCAGACCACATATCCAGGAGCAATGGATGTATCATTGGATTTCTTTTGGGTTCCTCTGATATCTATTGGATGATACTAGCAATTACAATGTCACTCAAATTAGTTCACAAAATTAACATGTGTCCATCCAACCTGTACCACTCCCCACACTGGCTGCAGCTTCTTATTTTGCAGATGATTTTCTAAATTTTCTCTTTCCTTTCCCAGCTATCTCATGATACCTCGGATTCTGATATCCCTGGTATAGGTTGGACAACCATAGAAAGCTTCAGGAACATGTGTCAGGACACACATGTGCCTAGTGAAGACACTATTGTCCCTCTGCCCCCTTCCAATCCATGCTCACTTCTCCATGAACTCTAGGGTCATGGCTGGCTGGGATCAACTCTTGTGAGTTAGGTCAACTGAATTTAAAATGCAACTAAAGAATAGTTTGATAGAGGGAGAAGTAGAAATCCATAGCTGGAGAAATTCTTCTTTGGACAGATGAAAACCTCTGCTGGATTCGTCTACTCTAGGCTCCTTTCCCCTGTCAGGTAACCCCAAGAGGGCCTTGAAGTAGAGAAGGATGGGTGTCTTTGTTAAGGTTTCTATTGCAGTGAATTGACACTATGACTAGGGAACCTCTCATAAGGGAAACATTTATTTGGGGCTGGTTCCCAGTTTCAGAGGGTTTGTCAATTAACATCATGGCAGCATGCAGGCAGACATGGTACTGGCAGAGCCTTGAGTTCTACATCTTGATCCTCAGGCAGCAGAAGGAGACTGCCTTCCACAATGGGCATAGCTTGAGCATATACAAACTCTAATCCTGCCCTACAGTGATATACTTCCTCTAGCAAGGCCACATCTCCTAATAGTGCAACTCTTCATGGCCAAGTTTTTAAACACATGAATCTAGGGGGATTATTTCTATTCAAAACATAATGGGAAAAAGCCTTCTGGGAAGGAAGCAGGTACCAGGGTGAGAATTTCTTTCTGTATGCTCTTTCCTCTGCTTTCATTTGATCTGAATTTTATACAGACTAGGTCAAAAGAGTAGCTGCGGCATGGCATGTGGTATCCAGATAGAGTATAGTAGACTAGCTTCACACTTCAGGTCTTTGGTGGTCCTAAGATACCAGGCCATCTTAGGTGCTTTGTGGCAGAGCCACGTTTCCTACCTTGTCCAAGAAACCATGGACTTGGCAGTTGTTTTGCATTACCATGTCATGGAGGTGATGTCATGCTATAATCTGAAGTAGAAATAGATCCAGAGAGAAGCTCAGACTCAGCCACCTTTAAAAGGACAGAGGGTACTGCCACACCTCCTTTTTTTCTTTTTTCTTTTCTTTTTGTGGTGAGATTTTAGGGAAGTCACTTTTCATCATTGTTGCCTCCTTGTCTGAGGAATCAGAAGACAGTTATCTTTGTTTAAGTGTTTCATGTTGGGTAGGGATAAGGAGTTTATGCCATTAAGAAGTTTCTGATACAGAAAAGATGTGGAAAGCCGCGGCTTGTGCTGTGGTGACAGCATTCACCATTACAAGATGGCACTGGCATCCAGTGCTCCTCCAAGTAAACAAGTAAGCCTCGCATGTGCTATGGTAAAAGCGCACCAAGTCACAGCCCATCCTGGGGCGTTTTGGCAGGTAACGAGTAAGCAGCCAATCAGAAGTGAACCTGCCGCTCCAAGGGTATATAAACAGTGCCTTTTCGGGGCCCGGGGTCTTTCCTCCTTTTCATTGGAATAAACGCTTGCTGCAGAAGGATCCTGGTGCCCGAGTGTGTTCTTGCTGGCGAGACAATTACACGCGGGTCACAGCTGGTGCCGAAACCTGGGAAATTCACCATCGCCCTTGCCGAGGAGACCCTCCACCCGCGGAGTGGATTCAGAACTGCAGACAAAGGTAAACTCTGAGAGACATGTTTGGCCTTGATCTATTTGGTTTCCCTCCCCAGTTGGCAGGAACTCTAGAAGCTCTCGCTATTGTGCTAGTGACGTTCGTTCTCTTCCTTCTGGTTTCACAGGATGAGAAATGCCACTCGACTGTAGCAGCGGGCCAGGGAGTGCTAGATGAATTACAGGCCAGTGTGTCAGAAACAGAGCAGGATAAGCGCTTAGGAGTTCAGAAAATAAAAGGGAGCTCAGAAGGCATGCCTAAGAAAACATACCCTTTCCAAGACGCTCAGACCACGGAAGCAAGAGATAAGGGAAAGTACGCCCTTGGGAGAGACGCACACGAAGGAAAGAGAAGCCTCCAAAAGAAAATCTCTTTATCCGGTATAGGAACCAGAGGTTTTGGGGCTTGGTGGCTCTGAGACGGAGGAGCTAACTTCCTCTGAATGGGAGGATTTAGACGAAGAGACAGTCCGCTCTGAGGAGGAAAGATGCCAGCCAGATGAGCGGTTGCCACCGTGAAATCGAAAGCAAAGGAAAGCGGGAGATAGGAGCCGCATGGCCTCTCGGCCTGTCGCGCCCTCCCAACCTAATGTTCCTGGTGCACTTCCGCCTTATGCGGACAAGTGCTGCTCAGACTCCTTCCTTTCAAAGGAAGATAAAAGAAGGATGTTACAAGCCTTTCCAGTATTTGAGGACTCGGGAGGAGGCCATGTCCATGCACCTGTAGAGTATACCTCTATCAAAGAACTTGCTGAATCGGTTAACAAATATGGAGTTGATACTAATTTTACAGTTATGCAGCTTGAGAGATTTGCCACTATGGCAATGACTCCGAATGATTGGCAAAATACAGTAAAAGCTGCTCTCCCTAATATGGGACAGTATATGGAATGGAAAGCTTTATGGCATGATGCTTCTCAAGCACAGGCAAGGGCCAATGCTAATGCGGAAGGCAACCAGAGACAGTGGACTTTCGAATTATTAACAGGGCAAGGACAGTATGTTGCCGACCAGACTAACTATGATTGGGGAGCATACGGCCAGATCTCCGCTGCTGCTATTAAGGCATGGAAGGCCCTCTCGAAGAAGGGCGAGGCTGGAGGAAATTTAACAAAAATATTACAAGCCCCCCAGGAGCCCTTCTCAGACTTTGTTGCTAGAATGACAGAAGCAGCAGGCAGGATTTTTGGAGACCCAGAGCAAGTCAAGCCATTGATCGAGAAATTAGTATATGAAAATGCCTCACCAGAATGTAAGGCAGTTATTACCCCTAGGAGAAACAAAGGGCTGACAGATTGGATAAATGTCTGCCGAGGACTTGGAGGCCCGCTGACTAACGCTGGCCTGGCAGCAGCTATCCTGCAGGGCCAGAGCCGCTCAAGTCCTGGCGGCCGTAAAGTATGCTATAACTGTGGCAAACCGGGTCATTTGAAACGAGAATGTCGTACTCCTATGCAAAGGAGAACCCCTGGGCTATGCACTAAATACAGGAAGGGCTATCATTGGGCCAATGAATGTCGCTCGGTTAGGGACATTCAAGGAAAGATTATTCAGCATGATCCCTCCCCAGCAGGAGGAGATGAAGTCACTCCAAAAAACGGATATCAGGGCCCCAGGTCTCAGGGCCCCAAAAAATATGGGACACAAGCCTGCAACTGGGGGACACCTATAACTGCAGAGCTACAAGAGGTTCCCAGGGTTGGACCTCCGTTCCACCTCCCAATTCTTACTAATGCCACATGAGGGCATGCAACCTATCCCAGTTGATTTTAAAGGTCCCCTGCCTGAGGGAAGTGTCGACCTTATTCTAGGTCACTCCTCTCTTACCTTGAAGGGGCTTGTGGTTCATCCTGGTGTGATAGACCAAGATTATACAGGGGAACTTCAAGTTCTCTGTTCTTGTCCACAAGGCATATTTTCTATCTCTCCTGGAGATAGGATTGCTCAGTTGGTTATTCTTCCAAGTTTGCATAATTGTTTCCCATCCACCAGGGTGCCTAGAGGCGCCAATGGGTTTTGTTCTTCAGGAACTGACTTTGCTCATTTGGTAGTGGATCTCAAAACTAGACCCACTCTACAATTAACAATAGGAGGGAAGAGTTTTACAGGGATTTTAGACACAGGAGCTGATAAAAGTATTATTTCCTCCAACTGGTGGCCTAAGGCATGGCCTGTTACACAATCATCCCATTCCTTACAAGGGTTGGGATATGAGGCCAACCCTGCAGTCAGTTCACGCTCCTCTCCTTGCAGTCAGACACCAGAGGGTCAGACAGGAAGCTTTATACCTTATGTGCTTCCTCTCCCTGTTAACCTCTGGGGAAGAGACATTTTGCAAGACCTGGGACTGACACTAACTAATGAGTACTCTCAACAAGCTATTGATATTATGAAAAGGATGGGATATAAGGAAGGAAAAGGCCTTGGCAGAAAAGAACAAGGAAGGTTAAACCCAATTTCACAATAAAGTAATACAGGAAGACAAGGTCTGGGATTTCCCTAGTTGCCATTGAGGGCTCTATGCCCATACCCTGGCTTACAGAGGAAGCCGTGTGGGTTCCTCAGTGGCCCCTATCCTCTGAGAAATTGGAAGCTGCTACAAGGCTGATTGAGGAACAAGCACAGCTTGGTCATTTAGAGCCTTCTACTTCTCCTTGGAATACCCCTATTTTTGTTATAAAAAAGAAATCAGGAAAATGGAGACTTCTGCATGATCTAAGGGCCATTAATAGACAGATGCGGCTGTTTGGCTCAGTGCAACGAGGCCTACCTCTGCTCTCTGCTTTACCTAAGCAGTGGAGGATAATAATTATAGACATTAAGGATTGCTTTTTCTCCATTCCCCTACACCTGCAAGATAGGCAAAGATTTGCATTCACCTGACCTGCTGTTAACCACCTTGAACCTGATAAGAGATATCATTGGAAAGTTTTGCCTCAAGGCATGGCCAATAGTCCCACCATGTGTCAGCTGTATGTACAAATGGCCCTTGAACCCGTTAGGAAACAATTTCCTTCCCTGCTCTTGATTCATTTTATGGATGATATTTTAATATGCCATAAAGAGTTGACCATTTTGCAGAACTCATATACTTTATTAATTGCTACATTAAGACAGTGGGGTCTGCATATTGCCACAGGGAAGGTTCAAATTTCAGAAATTGGTTCCTTTTTAGGGACAGTTATTTACCCTGAGAAAATAGTTCCTCAAAAGTTAGAAATTCACAGAGATCATTTACATACCTTAAATGATTTTCAAAAGTTATTAGGTGATATAAATTGGTTAAGACCATTTTTGAAAATTCCCTCTGCTGAATTAAAACCTTTGTTTGACATTTTGGAAGGAGATTCTCATATTTCCTCTCCAAGAGCACTAACACCGGCTGCAAGCCGTGCCCTGCGAATGGTAGAGGATGCTTTACAAGAGGCCCAGCTAAAACGTATTGATGCCACCAAAACTTTTAATTTGTGTGTCTTTAAAACCAGACATTTACCAACTGCTGTGTTATGGCAGGATGGGCCCTTATGATGGATTCATCCTAATGCATCTCCTGCAAAGATTATTGAATGGTATCCAGATGCAGTTGCTCAGCTTGCCCTTCGGGGATTAAAAGCAGCTATTACTCATTTTGGAAGAGAGCCTAAGGTTTTGATAGTACCTTACACTGTACATCAGGTTCAAATATTAACTGCTACCTCTGATGTTTGGGCCGTATTGGTCACCTCCTTTAATGGTCAAATAGATAATCACTATCCTAAACATCCCATTCTACAATTTGCCTTAACTCAAGCTATTGTATTTCCACACATCTTATCTCAGAAGCCGCTCCCGGATGGAGTGGTTGTTTACACAGATGGGTCAAAAACAGGTGTGGGTGCCTATGTAGTTGATAATAAAGTCACTGCCAAACAATATCATGAGACCTCACCTCAAGTTGTGGAATGCTTGGTAGTATTAGAGGTTCTTGAAACCTTTCCAGGCCCTTTAAATATTGTTTCAGATTCTTTTTATGTAGTAAATGCAGTTAAAGTCTTAGAAGTGGCTGGGCTAATTAGACCATCTAGTAGACTTGTGGAAGTTTTTCAAAGGATTCAATTTGCTTTAGTTAATAGGAGATTCCCTGTTTTTATTACACATATTAGGGCTCACTCAGGTCTACCAGGTTCAATGTCTCATGGGAATGACCTAGCAGATCGAGGCACAAAATTGGTCGCTATAGCCCTATCCTCAAAATTGGATTTGGCCAAAGATTTTCATAAAAAATTTCATGTGACAGCAGAGACGTTACAGCATCGGTTTGATATAACTAGAAAGGAAGCTAGAGATATAGTTACTCAATGTCAGAATTGCTGTCAGTTTTTACCAGTGCCTCATGTAGGAATTAATCCACGAGGAATTCGGCCACTACAGATTTGGCAAATGGATGTTACTCACATCCCAACCTTTGGCAAATTGCAATATTTACATGTTTCCATTGATACTTGTTCCGGAATTATATTTGCTTCTCCATTGGCTGGAGAAAAGGCAGCACATGTTATTCAGCATTGCCTTGAGGCATGGAGTGCCTAGGGGAAGCCTAAAATTCTTAAGACGGACGATGGGCCAGCTTACACTTCTCAAAAGTTTGGACAATTTTGTCGCCAAATGGAGGTGACCCATCTGACGGGTCTCCCTTATAACCCTCAAGGACAAGGCATTATAGAACGGGCTCATCACACTCTTAAGTCTTATCTAATAAAACAAAAAGGGGGAGTCGAGGAGGCTCTACCCTCAGTGCCACGAGTCACCGTTTCTATAGCACTTTTTACCCTTAATTTTTAAAATCTGGACAGTCAAGGCCACACGGCAGCTGACCATCAGTGTTTAGAGCCTGACAGGCCAAAAGAGATGGTCAAATGGAAGGATGTCTTGACCAGACAATGGAAAGGCCCGGATCCTATTTTAATAAGAGCCAGGGGAGCAGTTTGTGTTTTTCCACAGGAAGAAGACAACCCGTTTTGGCTACCAGAGCGACTGACGCGACAACTCGCGATATTAGAAGATGACACCCAGGTGGACCCTCCAAACTCTGATGACAGCCCTCGTGCTGATCCAAGGGATACAGGTTCCTAGTATATCGGGGGAACAATGATGGGCCATATTATCTGCCTTTCCAAAACCCATACCAGTCAGACATAATGTAGCTAATCTGTCCAGGAAATTGTTTCAATATCTTGCAGGAAAACTTTGATGAGACACTCAAAAAATTGAGAGCGGCTGTGGTGGCCATCAACTCGACGTGCTTGGATCTGTCTCTAACTCTCCTCCTGGATCTCTTCAGCTTTCTCTTTCTTTAAAAAGTGGGTGGGAGTAGGCCTGTTTGGTATGCCCTATGTTGCAGATTAGTGTTCATGCTTTGGTTGGTTTGCAAGCTCAAAGATCAACAAAAATGTGACAAGGTCATTATTACCCAAGCACTTACAGCCCTAGAACAAGGCTCATCTCCTGAAATTTGGTTATCCATGATTAAAGAAATAGCCAGTAGACAGATTCCTCAGCCGTTGCACCCCAAGGGATTTGCCCATTGCACTGGGTTGGTGAGGAGTCTTGGCCTGGCTGGTCCTTGTCTGTGTAGCTGTGATACCTGAATTTGAGGCAAACAGCCCTTGCACCCCTGGGAGATGGCTCCATTGCACAGGGACGGGTGTTTGCATCTCTCTCTGTTTCCCCTAGCCCTTGCACCCAGAGGACTTGTTTCCATTGCACCTGGTAGGGTAAGGGAGACTGTCTTAAACTATCAGTCCTTGATCGCTTATTCCCCCAAGATGGAATTTGCTTGATCGGGCTTGAGTTTGAGTCATGATTGGTACCACGCTAGATAGGCTAAGGGCAGTTCCATCTTATTAAAACAAAAAGGGGGAGATGTGGAAAGCTGCGGCTTGTGCTGACAGCATTCGCTATTACAAGATGGCGCTGGCATCCGGTGCTCCTCCAAGTAAACAAGTAAACCGCGCATGTGCTGTGGTGACAGCATTCACCATTACAAGATGGCGCTGGCATCCAGTGCTCCTCCAAGTAAACAAGTAAGCCTCGCATGTGCTATGGTAAAAGCGCGCCAAGTCACAGCCCATCCCGGGGCGTTTTGGCGGGTAACGAGTAAGCAGCCAATCAGAAGTGAACCTGCCGCTCCAAGGGTATATAAACAGTGCCTTTTCGGGGCCCGGGGTCTTTCCTCCTTTTCATTGGAATAAACGCTTGCTGCAGAAGGATCCTGGTGCCCGCGTATGTTCTTGCTGGCGAGGCAATTACACGCGGGTCACAAAAAGATACTAGGAGGATTCTTTAAACTTAGTGGGAGGAGGGAGTGTCAACTGAGAAAAATGCCTCCATAAAATCCAGCAGTTGGCAAGCCTGTAGAGAATTTTCATCAGTAGTAACCCATGGTGTGGGCACTTTCCATTGTGGCTGGTGCCGTCTATGGACGTTTACAGCTGTATTCTATAAGAAGGAAGCCATGGGGAGCAAGTCAGTAAGCAGAGTCCCTTCATGGTCTCTGAGTCACCTCCTTCTTCCAGGTTCCTGGCCTGTTTGAGTTCCTGTCCTGGTTTCCATCCTTGTTGAAGTGTAATGTGGAATTTCAAACCAAATTAATCCTTTCCTCCCCTCATTGTTTGTGGTTATGGTGTTTCATCACAGGAATAATAAGTAACCCTAAGACAGATTCTTTATGTTATCTCTCTCTCTCTCTCTCTCTCTCTCTCTCTCTCTCTCTCTCTCTCTCTCTCCTTGCTTTGAGATAGTGCTTAGGTTATTTCTCAGGATGCTGAAATACTAAGCAATTGGACAGAAATGTAAGATTTATGTATTTTGGTACTTTGATGTATGAAATAAAGTGAAACAACCAAGTATGGGAAGAAACTTTGACATGTGCGATAAGGATTTATAAGTAGAAATACAAAATAAGAAAATGTGTTCAGAAGAAGAAAGAAATCAAGTTTATTTGTTTCTCCTAAAGATGATTGTGTTCCCAAATTAGGAAAGAGAGAGAGAGAGAGAGAGAGAGAGAGAGAGAGAGAGAACCAAGAATGATAGAATCATTTGGACTTCCTGACCAAATGGTTTGGGAAAGCTGCAAAAGAGTTTTCAAAAGCACAGGACTTCTTGTAGGAGGCACAGTCGTCCTTGTTCTCATGCATAAGCACTAGGGAAAACTGGAATGTAGGCACAGAGTTGTACCTTCAAGGGAAGGGATGTATAACCAGTTATATGCCTAGAAGGCTGGGAGTGGGTATGCATTTCAGCCTGTTGAACTTTGTAAAATCTGTGTGGCTGGAAACTACACTGGAGCCTCCCCTAGACTCTTAACAGAAGGTTGCTTTTCTTAATCAATCTATTGAACCCATCTTTATGGAAGATATCCTGTGGACTTTGCAAAATGTTTTGGTGTAGTAATGTCTGATTTTTTTTTTTTTAGCTAACTTTGTTTCTCAAGGAGGTTTATGTAAGCTTTATTGTGAACACAGGGTTGAGTTAATTATTACTAGGAATGTTTCAACAAATTTTGCTGTGTTTAAATGCACCAAAATTAATCCACTTGGGTCAGGCAGCAGAAACGTGAAACAACAACAGCTATTTAGTCCTCTTGAGCTGACTGGACTTGCCTCCTATGGATTGTCAGTTTTGGTCTTGGTGGTTGTGGAAACCACTTCAACTGGTAAAACAGATGCATATGAAGTCAAACAGTGTTGACTTGTAGACACTGAACAGATATCATGAAACATTGGCGCCCCCCGCATTTCAGGCCTTTGAGTCTCCATGTTCAAACTGGGAGTTTACCCAGTAATAAAAAGTCTTTGAGTTCAATCCCCAGTACTGGGGGAATAAACCAAAACATATTGAGTTTTCTTACATCTGACCTTAGTGGAGGTCTGTGACACTTTCCTGTCACCTCTGGTACAGGAGTTCAATCTAGATTCAGACATCTGTTGTGCTTTTTGCTTTTATTTTGTTGTGTGTTGTTTTGTACTGTTCACCAAATATGTTAGTTTTCTATATTTTCCAAACTAAAAATTAAATTCTTTTGAGTTTTAAAAAACGATTTACCTATTTTAATGTTATGTGCATTTATGTATTGCCTGCATGTATGTCTGTGTGAGGGTGTCAGGTACCCTGGAACTGGAGTTACATACAGTTATTAGCTGGCATATGTGTGCTGAGAAATGGACCCAGGTCTTGTGGTAGAACATCCAGTGCTCTTACCCACAGACCTATCTCTGCAGCCCCTAAGTCATTTTGATTTACTACTGACTCTGGGATTTCAGATGGTCCTGCAAGTCCAAAGAACATGCATGTTAGATCTGTTTTTTTCAAATATGTATTTATTTATGTTCTAAGGGCATATGAAATTTCTAGAAATATGATAAATTTCAGTATAGAATACCAGTTATAAATCTAGTATTAGTATATGGTTCAAAAGTAGCCAAGTTGGTATTTTTTAATTTCCTTAGGAGAAAAATAGAATCGTATCAAAAATACATTTTTTAGCTCTGAACTACCAAAAACTGAAATTTTATTTGTTCTCTTATTTATTTATCCATCTATTTATTTATTTTGGAGTGTATATGTGTGTGTTCTTTTTTTTAAAAAAATTGAAACCATTGATTCTCAAAACTGAAGGCTATTGATTTTAACACAACAATATTGGCTCATTATCTTGAAATGGTAATCATTTATATGTTGCGCGCGTGCACTCGCCAGCGAGGTCACACACAGACACCAAAGTTCTTCAGCAGATCTTTATTACGATGTTATAGAGGAAAGACCCACTGGAAAAAGGCCGGCTGGTGGAAAACTGGCTGGGAGAAAAGGCCCCGAGCCCCGAGAAGGTCCTGGTTAAATACCCCCTGGAGTGGCGTGTACATATTTGGTTGGTTAATTGCCCATAAAATCCTATATGCCCCGGGATGGGCTGTGACTTCCCGCACTTTCCCCTTACACAAAGGCAGTAAATTACAGAACTTGTGAGAGTATCAGATTGCCAGCGCTGTCTCTGCCTTCCACGGCTCTCTACATCTCCCCCTTTTTGTTTTAAATGAGAATCACAGGCACTGGCCATTTCCTGTGTCTTAGGCTAGTTGACGTTCTTCCATAGCCAGCACCAAAAAATGGTGAGCTCCCTGTCTTAGGCTACGAGGGTTGCACCCACACCTGGCATTCATTGAATGTGCGCCCCAGTGGCCACTCGTAGTGCCCGTCACCGGGTAAACTCACAGCTCATGGTGTACCTCTGGCATATGGCATCAACCTATTCCCGTTGTTGGGACCAATGGCAGCTGGCCTGGAGACGAAAAGATAGAGCTGCCCTTGGCCTGTCTGATGCGGTACCAATATGACTCAAACTCAAGCCCGATCAAGCAAATTCCATCATGGGGGAATAAGCGATCAAGGACTAATAGTTTAAGACGGTCTCCCTTACCCTACCAGGTGCAATGGAAATGAGTCCTCTGGGTGCAAGGGCTAAGGGAAACATAAAGAGATGCAAACACCCATCCCTGTGCAGTGGAGTCACCTCCTAGGGGTGCAAGGGCTGTTTGTCTCAAAATTCAGGTACCAGAGCTACACAGACAAGACCAGTCAGGCTAAAACTCCTCACCGACCCAGTGTAATGGGCTGAGCACTTGGGGTGCAGCGGTTGACTGATCTGTTTGCTGGCTATTTCTATAACATAGATAACCAGATTTCAGGAGATGAACCTTGTACTAAGGCCACAAGTGCTTGGGTAATCACGGCTATGTCACGTTTCTGTTGATCTCTGAGCTTGTAAACCAACCAGAGTATGAACACTAATCCGCAACACAGGGTTGTACCAAACAGGCCTACTTCCACCCACTCCTTAAAGAAAGAGAAGGCTGAAGAAATCCAGGAAGAAAGTCCTTCAGTCAGCGAAAGGTCCATGCGTGTCGAGTTGATGGCCATCACCGCTACTCGAAACTTCTCAAGGAGTTCATCAAATCCTTCTGACCATTCTCCTGTTAGGTAACGAGACAATTGTCTGGATAAATTAGCTGTTCGAGTAAAGTTTTCATATTGAACACTAGTAATACAGAGTGCTCCCAGTTTTCTTTCACATCCCAATTGTGCCAATTGAAAGAGAATGTCCAATCTTTCTTCTACTAAATCTAGGCGCTGATTAACAATCATCAATCCGCCTTTCAATTCAGCACTCGTAGAAGTATGGATGTTGACTGCATCTGCCACTGTAGCGGACAGCTGATTTAAGGTTGTTGCTGTTTGAACTTTGGTTGTCATAGCAATCCCAGTAGCTGTAGCTGTAATGGCACTAACTGATATCACCGTCATTATGGCTGTAGTTATGCCAAAGTCTCTTTTTTGTCTGAATAATGATAGGGTAGAGGGTGTTTCAACGGGAACAGGGACCCATCGTGGCACTCTGGCAACCATGGCATGCTTGGCTTGTCCAACAGCCCAACACTGAGACATCATGCATGAATCATTAGTGCATTTTTTAAATGAGGAGTTTGAAAGATTAAACAAGAAAGGTGGAAAGACACACACTGGAGTAGGTGAAAATACCGTTTGATTTACAATAATCTTGTTAACTCCAGTAATTAACTGAATAGGATTTGTCAACTGAGGGATCGGATCTGAACTCTGTTTCACCATAGTTCCATTAATAACTCCTGTAAAGGATGTTCTTCTTGCTGCTCCACCCTGGAGAAAGGCTAGTGGGTTGAGGTCGGTACAACTGCCATTAACTCCACAGAGTAGCCATTTGTGAAAAAGATTCATACTAATGCTCTGTAGAAAAGGACCTTTTCTCATTATCGCATCAGCTCCAAGATCTCCCAGCATATTGGGTGAAAAGGAAAAAGTTTCATTGGTATCTGCCCATCGTGTTACTCTGGATTGACAATCAGACCAAGGCAGAACAACTCTCTCATCTTCTAGACTACAAAAGGGAGAGACCTTAGGTTAATGAGGATGTTCTCTATCAATAAGTTTGGGTGATAAAAATGTTCCATCTATCCAAATGGCTGGTTGTAAAAAGGACTGTGAGAACTCTTTGACATAACTATTGTCCTTTTCATTATTATTCTTTTTGGTTGTTAATTTAACCCAGCTTCTCTTTTCATAAAACCCCAAGGTTCTCTTCGAGAGAGTTATACAGTTTCCTGTCTCAGTAGTCTGAAAACAGAGAGAACCCCGTTCAGGCAAGGAACGATTTTCTCCCAGGGGGGCATGCATTTTATCATAGGGAAGATAAGGCAGCCCCATGGTTTTATTAGTTGTAAGAAATCTTGGAAACACCATGGCATCATGTCTAACAGGTATGGGTTTAGGAAAAGCAGATAATATGGCCCATCGTTGTTCTCCCCATATACTAGGAACCCAATTCTGGAGGATCCAAATTAGGACTGGAAGCATCTGTAGATGAATTCTTCGGGGTGTCATCTTCAGTCATCACGAGTCTTCGCGTTAGTCGCTCTGGTAGCCAAAATGGATTGTCTTCTTCCTGTGGAAAAACACAAACCGCTCCCCTGTATCCTATTAAAATAGGATCCGGGCCTTTCCATTGTCCGGTCAAGACGTCCTTCCACTTGACCATCTCTTTTGGCCTATCAGGCTCTAAACAATGACGGTCAGCAGCCGAATGGCCCTGACTATCCAAATTTAAAAAATTGAGAGTAAAGAGTGCTATAGAAACGATGACTCGTGGCACTGAGGGTAGAGCCTCCTCGACTCCCCCTTTTTGTTTTAAAAGATAAGATTTAAGAGTGCGATGAGCCCATTCTATAATGTCTTGTCCTTGAGGATTGTATGGTAGACCTGTCAGGTGAGTCACCTCCATTTGGCGACAAAATTATCCAAACTTTTGAGATGTATAAGTTGAGAATTTTAAGCTTTCCCCAGGCACTCCAGGCCTCAAGGCAATGTTGGATAACATGTGCTGCCTTTTTTCTCTATAAAGGGGAGGCAAAATGATTCCAGAACAAGTGTCAATAGAATCATGTAAATATTGAAGTCTCCCAAAGGATGGATGTGGGTAACATCCATTTGCCATAATTGATCACGTGTAAGTCCTCAAGGCTTAACACCATTATGAAAATTGAGGACACTGAGAACAAGTTTTTGTTATTTAACTTGTACACTTTCTAGAAATATCAAATTATAGTCTCAAGCTATTATTATTTTGATGATATAAAGAATAAGATTGTATGGACAATTGTTTCTATATGGTCTATAATTTGACTGGTATACAAATCTGTTCTGGTATTGTCCTGGGTTCTAGGCAATCCAATGAACCCTTAAATGTCTTATAAAGAAACAGTACATGTTTCTTAAATTAAGCTGTATTTCTATAATTAACTGTAAAATTTGAGAATTAGTAATATCTAAAAGGGCAACAATTTTAAGCAGTTACAAACCATGAGCCATATACTGGCTATGAGTGTACCAATTGAAAGCTTGATTTTTCAGCATTTCAAACAGTGTCTACAGCACATAATTTAATTATTTGTGTTGAAGTAGGGGAAAATTCAAGAAAATGAACATGTGATATAATTACATATAGTGCCTAATAAATTGATGAGGCATCTGTAAATATAGTAAATATTTTTCTATGGGCTGTATGTAAATTTATAGGAAAAACAAAAGCATGTATAGAGAACAACTGTTAACAACTTGTCTTATGGATAATGATTATCAATTTTGCCTAAAACTTTGCCAAGTAATAGGCCAAATATCATTATTTTCCAATAACCAACTTAATTTTTATTTGGAATTAAGAATTAACTTTTCATCCAAAATATTTTTAGGATTCTATCTTACAATCTTGTATTAACACTGTAATAGTTTCATGATAAGATGTTCAAACTTTACTTGTAGATAGATGAATCCACATTAATGGTTTCTTTGGCCAAGGTCTGTTGTGAGCACATGAGTAGCAATAATGTAAACAGCCAACAATGTATCATGGTCTAGATAATTTATCTTTTAATGACTAACAGCTTATTTTATACTTTTACAAAGCTATCTATCTCTCATCAGTTAACTCTCGAGGGGAATTAGGATTTGTATCTCCCTTGAAAACATCAAACAGAGGTTCAAGTTCTCTTATGGTAAGTTTAAGATGAGGTTTTAGCCAATTAATATCTGTTAACTTGATTTTTAAGAATCATTAAAAGTAAACCAATTTTTGTATGTACGCCTGTAAGCCAGAAGAGGGCGCTTAATCTCACCACAAATGGTTGTGAGCCACCATGTGGCTGCTGTGAATTGAACTCTTAATATTTTTAGTTGTGTGTCCAGCCTTTAACGGCTGAGCCATCTCTCTAGCCCCCATTATCTATTCTTATTGGAATTTTCTGTGTCACAATCTGTTTAAGATATAACTGAATTCTCAAATATTCAAAACTCATTGTTCTAGAGTAAAGGCGTACAGAAAAATTTCTTTTAGAGATATCAGTTAACAAAATGAATAAAATATACTGAGAGATTTAAATGTTTAATTTCTGTATTAAAGCAACAACAAATTCTTATATAAGACTATTAATCATTCTTTGAGGCAGCCTTTTAATGACATTGTTTCATGGGCTCTCAAGAATCACTAATAAATTCATTGGATTTAAATCTCATCACCTTTACCAGGATGTAAAGGAACAATAAAAACAATCTTTTAAATCTATAATAATTCTATGTATTTACTAGAATGGTAACCGACGTAGGCAAGACAGGCTGTAATGTCTCATTAATGTCATAAATCTTAAATTTGAACTTTGTCTTTGGTTTAACTGAATAAGCAACTCCTTTTAGTTGAATGAGGGATCAGATAAACGCCAAGTTAAAGGCACTCTTGTCTTCTAATAATTGTTACATCAGCCCCAGTATCTATTAATTTTTATTGGGGAGAGCAGCTTTTATTGTATTTTGCCAAACATTCGGAGCCATTGCCATAGCGGCAAATCTCTCAAACTTCATGGCTGTAAAATTAGCATCAAACCCATGCTTTTGAACTGACTCAGCAAGTTCCTTAATAGAAGTATATTCTACCGATGTGTAAATGCACCTTCTTTTTGTAGCTTTAAACACTGGAAATGCTTGAAACATCTTTCTTTTGTTTTCCTTTGAAAAGAGTTCTGTGCAGCGCCCGCCCGCGTAAGGCGGGGGAGCGCACGGGAGTGCTGCGGCGGCTCGGGTTTTCACCGCGGGCGGGGGAGCTCGCGCGCAGTTTCTAATCCCCGCCTCTCTTTGTTCTCTATTCTGCGGAGGCAGCCGCCCACGTGAATGGTATCCTTCCACCTCAAAGTGGACTATTTTTCTATCTAAATCCTGTTCCCACTTGGAGGACCTAGGCTCTCCTGACTCAACTTCATATAATTACAAACTTTGCAATTCCTCAACTGGATATAGAGGCTTTTTCAGCTCAGCTCAACTCTTAGCTACAGGTGTAAGTAGCTTATCAGCCTCTGCTGTGTATATTAAGACTGCCTTTAAAACAAAGTTAAACTAGCCCAAGAGTTGGATATGTAACCATTCTTGTCTTTTGAACATGCAACATAGAACAAACACTTAGACAACAAAACAAAAAACAAACAATCAACACACGTGGACATTGGCGCGCCAAGGACAGACAACAAAGAAGGACATTTAAGAGCTCTTTTTGTTAACACAGTTCAGAGAGAGGACAACTGTTTTTCTAAAACCCTTTCTCTCTCTTATTCTTTACCGGATAAAGAGATTTTCTTTTTAAGGCCTTTTCTCCTTTTCTCCTTTTCTCTCCCAGGGAATATTATCCCTCATCTTTACTCCTTTTCTCTTTTTCTCTCCCAGGGAATTAAAATTTCCCTCTGTCACCCCCCCCCAGATCAAATGTCTGTGGGAAAATCTTTAGACATGTCTACCCGAGCTTCCATTTGAGCCCGTAAGCGCTTCGCCCAGAACCAGTTTCTGGCAGGCTGCTACCCTGAATCTCTCTCAAAATTTCCTGACTCACCACAATAGCTGAGTTACACTTTTGATCTTGCAATTTCCACAATGAGCGTGTGCCTGGCCTCAACTTTCCATTCTGCTATTCCTTAATTAAATCTTTTAGCCTGTCCCAGGAGGCGAGTGTCAGCGTTCCTGTGCAGGCAAACAGATCTCTCTCCCTAACAAAGTTTTCTCTGCAGAGCCAGTCACAATTGACTGCGAGGCCACATGCTGTTTGTTCCCTTATCTCCGGGAGAATCTGACTCTCAGGGAGAAGGGCTCTGCAGATCACTCGGGTCTAATTAATTAGGCTAAGCCTCTGCCTGCTCGTAAAACCCGCTGGATCAAAGTAGCTAGAGGAGGAACCAAACTTTTTCCTGCCTTGTAAAAACCCCAGAAAAGAGCTGGAAGAGGGAACAGGACCAAACTTTCACTTGCCTACTGAACCTCAGCAGCACTAATGTTGCGCGAGTGCACTTGCCAGCGAGGTCACACACAGACACCAAAGTTCTTCAGCAGATCTTTTAATAAAGATGTTATAGAGGAAAAACCCGCTGGAAAAAGGCCGGCTGGTGGAAAACCGACTGGGAGAAAAGGCCCCGAGCCCCGAGAAGGTCCTGGTTAAATACCCCCTGGAGTGGCGTGTACATATCTGGTTGGTTAATTGCCCATAAAATCCTATATGCCCCGGATGGGCTGTGACTTCCCGCGCTTTCCCCTTACACAAAGGCAGTAAATTACGGAACTTGTGAGAGTATCAGATTGCCAGCGCTGTCTCTGCCTTCCACGGCTCTCTACATTTATACAAATAAAATAAATAAAATAAAATTATGCTTGACAATGAAATCCAAATAAACGTGGACAGAAATCAATATTTCTAAACCTCAGATGCATCTTAAAGAGTTTGGACACTAACTTGTTTGAATGAGAATGGCTGAGTAGGTTCATATTTCTGAATACTTGGTTGCACATTGCTGGAAAGATTACGAGGTGTGGCCTTGTTGGAGGAGGTGTGACACTGTAGGTGGCCTTTAAGGATTCTAAAGACTTGTATTATTCCTATTTAGTTCTCTGCTTTGTTGTTGTGGATCTAGATATGAGCTCTCAGCTACTGCCCTAGTGTCATACCGATCTTCCTGCTGCCATCATCCCTGACATGATGGCTATAGGCACTAACTCTCTGAAACTGTAAGTCTCCATCAATCACTTTCTTGGTCACATGGTTTTATTCCAGCAACAAAAAAATAACTAAGACATGCCTTCATCACCTTCTTTCTTCGTAGGACCTAGTCAGCTCACCCCTGAGGATTATGTTCATCTTGGGAAGGAGGAACAATCAAAATCAAACTACAAGATATCTGATAGGTGATTTGATCCAAACTTATCCAGAGAAACCCAATAGATGGGTGGATAGGATCAAAGCAATGGGTGTAAATGAACTCTGGAGAGTATGGAGGAAGAGGCAACATTCATATGGCCTCCCAGTAGGAGCTGAGGCCTTTACACAGCTACCTACACAGAAGGATGAGAGAATGGAGCAGCAGGGAACCTGCACTATCAACCCAGTGCTTCCTTACAGCCTTCAGAAATGTACCTTAATAGTATAAGCACTTCCTGCTATGAACTGCAGTCTCTCTCAAGTCTTTAATAAAAATAAACTATGAAGCAGATTGGGAACATCTGAGAGGCAGAGACCCACTGGTAAGGTCTCTAGTTTAATCTTTTGTTAGTATTACACAATATTGCACAACAATGCAAATATTAACAAGTCTGGCTGGGTCCATTTGGGACATAAAAGATCTTCCACCAAAGGGAAAAAAAAACTGATCCGAGTGTCTAAATATGAGAGACTTTTAGGCCCATGGCCTGTCCATGACCATGTTCTCTAGCTCTGCAATAGGTAGGTGTAAGTCCACTTTTTTTTTTCCATTTATGTAGTGCCTTTTGTGCTGTGCAAACTGTGAATATTCTTTATGAAAGTCTTAAGTATCCACCTGGTTTTTATTTGGTTAACAAGCAAGCTTGTTTCATATTCATATTCAGTCTGTGCTCACCGGGCTCTCTGTCACTTACTGGATAATCCCTCTTTGTGTTTTGGACCAAAGGTCCTGAACAGGTCTCTGATCTCCTGCAGCTCTTCCTCCTGTACCAACATCTTGATGATCCTCTGGCCCAGAAACCCTCCTGCTCCTGTCACCAGGCAGCTCCACCCAGGCATGGTCAATACAGGAAGCAGAGAGTAGAGGGAGCAGACTTGATGGAAGGTGGTCCTGTGCAGGGTTAGAATAAGTGGTTCAATGTGTACTGAGTCATGGAATTCCTACTATATTTACACAGTAGAAAAAATGTCCAAAATCTAATCTCAACATTTCTCTTGTATGTCACTTCTCTGATCCCAAATCTTGTGGAATGTTCTGTAATAGGCAAGGAAAAATAAAATCAAAAACCCATTTGTAGCAGACACCATATGTATAATCTTTATCTTAGGTCATCTTTGTCACTGAGATACTGCATCAGACTGTGCTCCAAGGTTGTCCTTCTCACCTTAGATGCTGGTTACAGACTCTGGATTGTCTTACCTGTGCTTATGAGAAACCTCTCCCACTGATGAGTTCTACAAACTCTCTCTGCATATGATTAGGTCTTTAGGTTTCAGAGCTCTGACTTCAGGAACCCAAGCTCACATTTATCAGCTTCCTATGAAAGGTATTACAAAGGATACAGAGGAAGAGATGCACAGACTGAGGAAAGAGAAAGGGGAAGAAGGCTTCTACTCCCTTGTTTGATGTACCAGCCTCTAGGAATGTCTAATTGTTCAGCTACAAACAAGCTTAGGAGGCTGGACCCTCATTCATCAGTTAATAATGAAGACAATGCTGAACAGTTCAATGAAGGCAGTTCTCTAATAGAGATTTCCTCTTTCTAGATGACTCTAGGTTATGTCAAGTGTATAACTACACACACACACACATACACACACACACACACACACAATCTATAGGGTAAAAACAGAGAAGAAAATATTTATACAAATAAGATAAAATAAAGTAAAAATAGATACAAATTTTAAAAATAAGGAAGAGCCCAGACTTGGTTCTATGAAAATAAGAACCTCCAAACATGCCATTGATTTGTTGACCAACTTGGATGGACATGCTTTCTACCCTTAAGAGTAGTTTGTTCCCTCAGTGAGACTCCATTGGAACAAACTAAATATTCTTTTGCAAGTGGCTATCCATTGGAGATTGCTTCTGAGTTATGAATGGGAGCATATGACCCCACTTCTTTCAGTTCTAGGACTCCAGTTGGTGCAGATCTGTGTTGTCCCTGTGCATGGTGCATCAGTCTTTCTGAGTTCATAACTGTGTGGACTATGTTGATTTAGAAGGCCTTGTTTCCTTGGTGTCATCTCTCCCCTCTGGCTCTTACACTCTTCTTGCCTCCTCTTCTGTGGGGTTCCCTGTGCCCTGAGGGGAGGGAATTGATAGAGACTTCTTATTTAACACTGAATGTTTCAAGGTCTCTCACTTTCTGCACAGTGTCTAGCTGTGGTTCTCTCTATGTGTTCCCTTCCTTTGTAGGAGGAAGCTCCTCTAATTGACTGGACAAGGTACTGATCTATAAGGATATCAGAATGTTCTTAGGAGTCCATTTTTTAGTACTTTTCCTCCTTTCAGAGCAGCAATATTTGGTTTTACTTTAGGTCTCTGTGCTATCTAGTTTGTGATTCTGGTCACCCAAGCAGTGCTGGGTATGACTCATGGAATGGAACTTAAATTAAAGCAGATATTGTCTGCTTACTGCTATAAACTCTGTCAACATTGTATTAGCATATGTTGCAGGCAGTAGTAAACCATTGTAGTTCAAACGATTTGTGGCTGACTTGTTGTTTTTATTTTCTCCTTTGGTAACATGAAGAATACATTCCGGTACCAAAGATGACAGTACATACAAATGAAAGGTCTATGTAGGCACCAGCTTGACTTCTGCATGTTCATTGAGTTTTGTCGATGTTGCCTTCAACAGAGGGGCCTTGCTTTCTGTTTGTGGAGAGCAACCTATAGTTTGTCAACTGCATCAGTTGTTCAGGGGTTCCCAGGGGACTCCTTTGACCAACAATCCAATTAGATTTGATCCAGGCCTTGTACCCAAAGCTTCATTTGGTGGGAGAATATATCCATTTTGGGTTCTTTCCTATCCATTATTTGTCGGTTTCATTTAGACCATCTCCATATATGTATAATTTTAGGATGCTTCTACCATAAGAAGTTTCCACACTGCTCCTCAATTGTCCCTTGCTTTAGCTCTCTCCCTGTATTTTCACTCTTCCCTTTTTCTCTCCCTCTCTTAGTGTCAATTATCTTATTCAAGTCTCTTTTCTTCATCCATTCATAATTATTTGCCTTTCCTAGAGAGAGCTATTTCTCATCCCCCAAACCCTTCCTGTATACCTAAACTCTGTGTTTCTGACTGTAGATTGGTTATCATTGATTTAACAGATAATATTCACATGTAAGCAAATACATAGCATATTTGTCTTTCTGAGTTTGAGTTACCTCACTAAGGATAATTTTTTCTAGTTCCATCTATTTACCTTAAAAGTTCATTATGTCATGCCTTGTCCCCACAATAGTTTTCCCTCATTTTTACCACCCATAATTTGTTGATAGGCATCTAACCTGCTTTCAAATTTTGGCTATTTTTAATAGGGCAGTAATGACCGTGTGTGAGGAAGTGTCTCTGTGGTAGAAGAAGGTGTCCTTTGCGTTGATGTCCAAGATTGGTATAGCTTAGTCTTAAGTTAGATTGGTGTCCATCTTCCTTTCCATCCTGTTTGTAAAAATTTGTACTGCCAATTTTGCAATAGTGGATAGGACTTACCTTTGTTCCAATCCTTACCAGCCTGAGTTGTCATTTGTTTTATTGATCTTAGCAATTCTGACTGGTGTAATATGAAATCTCAATGTAGTTTTCATTTGCATTTCTCTAACAACTATGGATGTTGAACATTTCTTTAAATGTTTCTCAGCCATTTGATTTTACTCTTTTGAATACTCTCTGTTTATACCAGTATACCGTTCTTAATTGGTCTGTTTAATTGTTATCTACTTTGTTGAGGTCTTTATATATTCTTGAAATTATCCCTCTATAGACTTCTGTATTTGGAAAAAATATTTTCCCATCCTGTAGGCTGCCAAATTCTGATGTCCTTGGCCCTGTAGATAACTCTAAGTTTCATCATATCCTCTTTGATAATCATTGATTTAATGTCTGTGCTAACACTGTCGTGTTCAGAATTCATTTTCCTGTTCCAATGAGTTCAAGGTTATTCCTGCTCCCTCTCTTATCACCTTCAGAGTAACTGACTTAGTGTTGAGGTATTTAATTCATTTGTAGCTTGGTTTTGCACAGGATGAAAAGTATGGATGTATTTACAATCCTTCTACGTGCAACTATCCAGTTTGTTCAGTACCATTTATCAACGATGCAAAATTGTTTCCATTGTGTATTTTTGACTTCTTTATTGGGATTCAAATACCCATAAGAATGTGGATTTATGTCTGGGTCTTCATTTTGAGTCTATTGACTGTGTCTGCTATTGTTCCAATGATGTGCTGGTTTTCTTACTACAGCTTAAAACCGGGTATAGTGATAACTCTAGCAATTCTTTTATAATTCAGGAATGTTTTTCAATATCCTAGATTTTTTTGTGTGTTTTCAAATGAAGATATTTGAAGAATTATGTTGACATTTTAATGGGGACATCATTGAATCTGTAGATTGCTTTTGTTGAAATGGTCCTTATTACTACGTTACTCCTATTGATCCATGAGCATGAAAGTTCTTTTCATCTTCTGATACCCTTTTCAGTGTGTTAAGGTTTTTATTATACAGACTTTCACTTGTTTGGGTAGAGTTACTGTAATATATTTTATATTATTTCAGACTCTTGTAAAGGATTTTGCTTACCCAATTTCTTTATCTGTCTATTTGTCATTTGAATTTAGGAGCTACTTATTTTTGTGAGATAACTTTCTGTTCTAAGTATTTATCAACTCTAGGAGTTTTCCAGAGGAATTATGCACATCACTTAGGTAGTCTGTTATATTATCTGCAAATAAAGATATTTTGACTTCTTGTTTTCACTATGTATCTCTTTGATTTCTTCCTGTTGTCCTAGTGTTTTAACTGAGACTTCTAGTAGTAGGTTGAATAAGTATAGAGAGAGTGGGCAATCTTGTCTTGTTCCTGATGTTAATGGAAATGCATTGAGTTTTTCTCCTTAAGTTAGTCTTGGCTATGGGCTTGGTGTAATCTGTGGCCCTTATGTTGAGGTATGTTCCTTGTACCACTGATCTACCCAGGACTTTTATCATGAAGGGGTATTGGATTTTGTTAAAGGTCTTTTCAGCATCCAGTGAGATGACTCTGTGGTGTTTGGCTCAGTTTGTTTATATGGTGGGTTACTTTTGTTAATTTATATATATTGAACCATCCCAGTATCTCTGGGATTCAAGCAACTTAATTATGGCAAATTATCTTTTTGATATATTCTTGGATTCAATTTGAAAGTATTTTATTGAGAATTTTTGCATCTGTTTCATAAGGAAAATTTTTCTGCAACCCTCACTCTTTGTTGAATCTGTATGTAGTTTGTGTATCCAGGTAACTGTAGCCTCATAAAACAAATTGGGCCCTGTTTCTCCTCCTTCCATTTTGTGGAATAATTTGAGGACTATTGGCTTTAACACTACTTGGACAGTCTGGTAGAATTAATTCATTGTTGAAATCATTTGGACCCTAGGATTTTTGTTGTTCTTGTAGTGGTTGGGAGACTTTTAATAACTGCTTCTATTTCACTAGGGGTTATAGGTATGTTTATATTTCTTATCCGATCCTGATCTAACTTTGTTAATGGCATATATAGAAAAAAATTAAACACTTAAATTTGATGGAGTACAGGTTTTTAAAGTATGTCCTTATAATTTTCAGATTTTCTTCACTGTCGTTACATCCCCCTTTAAACTCTAACTTTGTTCATTTAGACTCTTTCTACCTTTTACTTAATTTGTACAAGAGTTTGCCAATGTTATCGCTTTTGTCAAAAAAAATCCTCCATTTGTTAATGATCTTTTGCTTTTGTTTCTATTTTACATATCTTAGCCCTGAGTTTAGTTGTTGCTGTTCACTCTTTGTAGTTATATTTTTTTTTCTCATTCACACTAGAGCCTTTAGTTGTGGTATTAAGTTACCCCTGTGTTATCTTTTACGTGGATATATGTGTATATACCACATCTATTCCTGATGCCTTTGGAGGCCAGAAGAAGAGGGTATTGAGTTTCCTATGACTGGGATTACAGATGTTTGTGCAAAGAAAAATTCCTGAAAAGAAGCTGTGCCTGGTTTTGAACTTGAAACCTCTGGAAGGAGTTTTAGTGTCTTCAGAAACTGATGGACCTGATGGAAGTTCAGTACCCTGGAGAGACTGGAGTTTTATTGGATCAGTGGCTAATTACTGTATCTTTAGCTAGTTAGTCTTCTGGAACATACGCTCCTTGGGTTATTCTGTATCTGGTCTAACATCTCTTGATAATAAATAGATTATTAATTTAGAAGTGACATCTTGTGATAATAAGCAAAAACCTCTGAGTGAAGAGTCCTTTTATTCCACTTTTGTCTCTACTCAGAAACTAGGCTGTGGACCATTTGCTATCTCTCCTAGGTGTAAGGTACACTTCTTCCTCAGTTAATCTACCTGTCTGAGTTGTTCTGGGGTTGGAGGCTGCAGTCTCCTGTTTAGCACCTTGTAATGAGCATAGCGGGAAGCTAGGTAATTCCTTGGCAGGAAATAGTGCTCCTCTATAGTCTGGGAAAGAGAAGGGGAGGAAGGCCTGCCTCTGTTCTTTGTTCTCAGCACTTATATGACTTTCAGAATGTGTGTTCACATAGTAAAAAGCTAACTATGTTTTTGCACATAACTTCAGGTCATACATTGAATAAGAGGTTTATAACAGAGAATGTCTACATGTGTATCCACCAGGAGCAATTATCTGGCTGAACATTCATCATTTATTACTAGCTTACAGGTTCATGGAAAGTTAAAGACCATAACTAAGCTGTCCTTGTAGTTTTGTATAGATAACCCAGTCAATATTTTATCTCTTGTTTTTGCACCTGTGGTTCTTTGGTGTATATCTTCTTTGTGACCTCCAGTTAATGGTTTCTGTAACCTCTTGGAATGTGCTGTAAGTTTTAGAAGTCTGTTATTATCTCCAAAGCAATTAAGCAGTTCTGATATAAAAGGAGCTTGAATGTCTCTGTTGATGTTGCCATTCTGAACGACGGTGACCCTAAAATGCTAGCTGTTTCTGCAGAATAAATGTTATTTGTTTTTGCATACTATCTGAGTTTCAGGTCTTCCTTTAGCCATGTTCATACCCTTACACTAGAATCTATTCACTTAGCAGAACATTAATTTCTACTGTCCAAGAGCCAAAAGTGTCATTAGATAGCATCTTAGATCTATGTAATAGTTTCCCACATCTTGTTTCATGTCTCTTTCTGGTGAACCCACCAATGTATTTTAAAGTTGCCTTGATGTATAGCTTTCTAGTTCTGTAAGATGAAGAAAAGAAACCTGTGAAACTGCTTTCATTTGAAATGCAGCATTTTGTTTTGTTTTGTTTTTTTTAATATAAGCATAACCTTTTTTTACATTCACACATATGCATTTATTGTTTTATGTTTTGTTTCAATTATTGAATAGTAATGTGCAGATTATATGAAACAAACAGTGTACAATGAAGTTTTGTTTTTGAGGGCCAGAGTATTAAATTTAGTTCTGTGGTTTTGCTTTTTGCAAATATGTGGTTAAAATGGAACTAACAAGTCTAACTCATATTTTATTTCAGTGATACATCTTAACAGAGCTCTATTGAGGTTTCTTTCATTTTTTCTTTTACTTTTTTTTATATAATTTATTTTTTCTCAAATCGTAATTCATTCACACAGGGGTTAAAAACACAGAAAGGAAATGCAGCATTTTGAGTTTTCCTAAATTTGTGTTCTGTGTTCCCAGAATATGTTCCCAATGGCTCCAGAAAGAGTTCTCTCTTATTTCCTTAAAGACAAGAGCTGTTTTTTTTCTTTTTAAATATATCCACAGTTGAAAACTGTTATCTCTGTGTGTTGTGGACAATACATGTTTCCTATTAAAGAGTATCAAGTCTTCTTAACCACTGATTCACCTCTTTAGCTCAACAATTTATCTTTGTCCCTGATTCTTTTTTCTCTCTCTTATTTTTTTATTGAATATTTCATTTACATTTCAGATGTTATCCTCTTACCCCATTTAACCCCCACCCTCCGTCCAGGAATCCCTTAACTCATCACCCCTCCTCCTGCTTCTCTGAGGATGAGCCCCCACCAACTCCCGACTCCCACCTCCTCACCCTCTAATTCCTCTACACATGGTGTCCACCCTTCATGGGACCAAGGATCTCCTCTCCCACCTATGCCAGACAGGGTCATCCTCGCTTACATATACAGCTGGAGCCATGAGTCCCTCCTTAAGTGCTCCCAGAATGATGGTTTAGACCCTGGGAACTCTGGTTGGTTGGTATTGTTATCTCCTCATTGGACTGCAAACACTTTCAGGTCCTTCAGTCTTCACTCTAACTCCTCCATTGGGAACTGCCTGATCAGTTCAATGGTTAGATGTGAGCATCCACCTCTGAATATGTCAAACTCTGGCAGACCTCTAAGGGCACAACTATATCAGACTCCTGTCAATATGTACTTCCTGACATTCACATCAGTGTCTACCTTTGGTGACTGCACATGGGATGGATACCCAGTTGGAATGGTCTCCAAATGGCCCCTCTTTCAGTTTCTGTCCTACACTTTGTCTCCATATTTGCTCCCTTGAGTATTTTGTTACTCCTTCTAAGAAGGACTGAAGCGCCCCTACTTGTTCTTTCTTCTTCATGAGCTTCATGTGGTCTGTGAGTTGAATCTTGGGTATTTCAAAGTTCTGGGCTAATATCCAATGATCAGTGATTGAATACCATGTGTGTTCTTTTGTGATTGGGTTACCTCACTCAGGATGATATTTTCTAGTTCCATCCATATGCCTAAGAATTTCATGAATTCATTGTTTTCAATAGCTGAGTAATACTCCATTGTGTAAATGTACCACATTTTTTGTATCCATTCCTCTGCTGAAGGACATCTGGGTTCTTTCCAGCTTCTGGCTATTATAAATAAGGCTGCTATGAACATAGTTGAGCATATGTCCTTGTTATATGTCAGAGCATCTTCTGGGTATATGTCCAGGAGAAGTATAACTGGTTCCTCAGGTAATGCTATGTCCAATTTTCTGAGAAACCACCAGACTGATTTCCAAAGTGGTTGTACCATCTTGCAATCCCACCAACAATCCAGGAGTGTTCCTCTTTCTCCACATCCTGCCCAGCACCTACTATCACCTGAGTTTTTGGTCTTAGCCATTCTGACTGGTGTGAGGTGAAATCTCAGGGTTGTTGTGATTTGCATTTCCCTGATGACCAAGGATGCTGAACATTTCTTTAGGTGCTTCTTGGCCATTCGAGTTTCCTCAACTGAGAATTCTTTGTTTAACTCTATACCCCATTTTTAAATAGGGTTATTTGGTTGTCTGGAGTCTAATTTCTTGAGTTCTTTGTATATATTGGATATTAGTCCTCTATCAGATGTGGGATTGGTAAAGATCTTTTCCCAATCTGTTGGTTGCTGTTTTGTTCTTTTGACTGTGTCCTTTGCCTTACAGAAACTTTGAAATTTTATGAAGTCCCAATTGTCAATTCTTGATCTTGGAGTGTAAGCATTGGTGTTCTGTTCAGGAACTTTTCCCCTGTGCACAAGTATTTGAGGCTCTTCCCCACCTTCTCTTCTGTTAGTTTCAGTGTATCTGGTTTTATGTGGAGGTCCTTTATCCTTTTGGTCTTTACTTTGTACAAAGAGATAAGAATGGATCAATTTTCATTCTTCTACATATTGTCCACCAGTTGAATCAGCACCATTTGTTGAAAATGCTGTCTCTTTTCCACTAGACAGTTTTAGCTCCTTTGTCAAAGATCAAGTGACCATAGGTGTGTGGGTTCATTTTTGGGTCTTCAATTCTATTCCATTGATCTTCCTGCCTGTCTCTGTACCAATACCAGGTAGTTTTTATCACTATTGCTCTGTAGTACAGCTTGAGGTCAGGGATGGTGATTCCTCCAGAAGTTCTTTTATTGTTGAGAATAGTTTTCACTATCCTGGGTTTTTGTTACTCCACATGTATTTGAGAATTTCTCTTTCTAACTCTGTGAAAAATTGGGTTGGGATTTTAATGGGGATTGCATTGAATCTGTAAGTTGCTTTTGGCAAGATGGCCATTTGTACTATATTAATCCTGCCAATCCTTGAGCATGGGAGTTCTTTCCATTTTCTGAGATCTTCGATTTCTTTCTTCAGAGACTTGAAGTTCTTGTCATACAGATCTTTCACTTGCTTGGTTAGATTCAAACCAAGATATTTTATGTTATTTGTGACCATTGTGAAGGGTGTCATTTCCATAATTTTTTTTTAGCCTGTTTGTCTTTCATGTAGAGGAAGGCAACATATTTTGTTGAGTTGATTTTATAACCAGCCACTTTGCTGAAGTTGTTTATCAGGTTTAGGAATTCTCTGGTAGAAGTTTTGGGGTCACTTAAGTATACTATCATATCATCTGCAAATAGTGAGATTTTGACTTCTTTCTTTTCTCTTTGTATCCCTTTGACTTCCTTTTGTTGTCTAATTGCTCTGGATAGGACTTTCAGTACTATATTGAGTAGGTAGGGAGAGAGTGGGCAGCCTTGTCTAGTCCCTGATCTTAGTGGGATTGCTTCAAGTTTCTCTCCATTTAGCTTGATGTTGGCTAGTAGTTTGCTGTATATTGCTTTTACTATGTTTAGGTGTGGGCCTTGAATTCCTGATCTTTCTAAGACTTTTACCATTAAGGGATGTTGAATTTTGTCAAATGATTTCTCAGCATCTAGTGAAATGATCATGTGGTTCTTTTCTTTGAGTTTCTTAATACAGTGGATTACATTGATGAATTTCTGAATATTGAACCAACCCTGCATTCCTAGGATAAAGCCTACTTGATCATGATGGATGGTTGTTTCCATGTGTTCTTGGATTTGATTTGGCAGAATTTTATTTAGTATTTTTGCATTGGTATTCATAAGGGAGATTGGTCTGAAGTTCTCTTTCTTTGTTAGGTCTTTGTGAGGTTTAGGTATGATTGTAGCTTCATAGAATGAATTGCGTAGTGTTACTTCTGTTTCTATTTTATGGAATAGTTTGAAGAGAATTGGTATTAGGTCTTCCTTGAAGGTCTGATAGAATTCAGCACTAAAACCATCTAGTCCTGGGCTTTTTTTGGTGGGGAGACTTTTAATGACTGCTGCTCTTTCTTTAGGGGTTATGGGACTCTTTAGATCATTTATATGCTCCCGATTGAACTTTGGTGCCTGCTGTCTGTCTAGAAAATTGTCCATTTCATCCAGATTTTCCAGTTTTGTTGAATATAAGCTTTCGTAGTAGGATCTGATGATTTTTCAAATTTCCTGAGTATCTGTTGTTATGTCTCCCCTTTCAGTTCTGATTTTATTAATTTGTATACTGTCTCTATGCCCTCTGGTTAATCTGGCTAAGGGTTTATCTGTCTTGTTGATTTTTTCAAAGAACCAACTCCTGGTTTTGTTGATATTTTGTATAGTTCTTTCTGTTTCTACTTGGTTGATTTCAGCTCTGAGTTTGGTTATTTTCTGCAGTCTACTTCTCTTGGGTGGATTTGCTTCTTTTTGTTCTAGAGTATTCAGGTGTGCTGTCAAGTTGTTAATGTATGCTCTCTCCAATTTCTTTTTTGAACTTAGAGCTATGAATTTCCTCTCAGCACATGGAGTCACACAACTTTTGTTATGATGTGTCCTCATTTTTATTAAATTCTAAAAAGTCTTTATTTCTGTCTTTATTTCTTCCTTGACCAAGTCATCATTGAGTAGAGAGTTGTTCAGTTTCCATGTGCGTGTGGGTTTTCCATTGGTTTTGTCATTATTAAAGACCAGCCTCAGTCTGTGGTGATCTGATAGGACGCAAGGGATTATTTGAATCTTTTTGTATTAGTTGAGGCCAGTTTTGTAATCAATTATTTGGTCTATTTTAGAGAAGGTACCATGAAGTGCTGAGAAAAAGGTATATTCTTTTGTTTTAGGATGAAATGTTCTATAGATTTCTGTTTAATCCATTTGTTCCATAACTTCTGTTAATTTCAATGTGTCTGTGTTTAGTTTCTGTTTCCATGATCTGTCTATTGTTGAGAGCAGGGAGTTAAAGTCCCACACTATTATTGTGTGAGGTGCATTATGTGTTTTGAGCTTTAGTAAAGTTTCTTTTATGTATGTGGTTGCCCATGCATTTGGACCATAGATGTTTAGAATTGAGAGTTCAACTTGGTAGATTTTTCCTTTGATGAGTATGAAGTGTCCTTACTTATCTTTTTTTGATTACTTTTGGTTGAAAGTCAATTTTATTTGATATTAGAATGGCTACTCCAGCTTGTTTCTTGGGACTATTTGCTTGGGAAATCGTTTTCCATTCTTTTACTCTGAGGAGGTAGTGTCTGTCTTTGTCAATGAGGTATGTTTCCTGTAAGCAGCAAAGTTCTCCATCCTGTTTGTGTATCCAGTCTGATAGTCTGCATCTTTTTATTCGAGAACTGAGTCCATTGATGTTAAGAGATATTAAGGAAAAATGATTGTGGCTTCCTGTTATTTTTGTTATTAGAGGTGGAATTATGTTTCTGTAGCTATCTTCCTTAGGGGTTATTGAAAGATTACTTCCTTGCTTTTTCTAGGTTGTAGTTTCCTTCCTTGTGTTGGCGTTTTCCATCAATTATCCTTTGAAGTGCTGGGTTTGATTGTGGAAATTTGATTTTGTCATGGAATATCTTTGTTTCTCCATCTATAGTGATTGAGAGTTTTGTTGGGTATTGTAGTCTGGCCTGGCATTTGTATTCTCTTAGGGTCTGTATGATATCAGTCCAGGATCTTCTGGCTTTTATAGTTTCTTGTGAGAAGTCTGGTGTAATTCTTATAAGTCTGCCTTTATAGGTTACTTGACCTTTTTCCCTTACTGCTTTTAGTATTTTTTCTTTGTTTTATGCATTTGATGTTTTGATTATTATGTGATGAGAAGTCTTTTTATTTCTGGTCTAGTCTATTTGGCACTCTGTAGGCTTCTTGTACGTTTATGGGCATCTCATTCTTTAGGTTAGGGAAGTTGTCGTCTATGATTTTGTTGAAGATAATTACTGGCCCTGTAAGTTGGGGATCTTCACTCTTATCCGTACCTATTATCCTTAGGTTTGTTCTTCTCATTGTGTCCTGGATTTCCTGGATGTTTTGGGTTAGGAGTTTTTTGCATTTTGCATTTTCTTTGATAGTTGTGTCAATGTTTTCCATGATATCTTCTGCACATGAGATTCTGTTTTTTATCTCGTGTATTCTGTTGATGATGCTTGCATCTATGTCTCCAGATCTCTTTCCTAGGTTTTCTATCTCTAGAGTAGTCTATCTTTGAGCGTTCTTTATTGTTTCTATTTCCATTTTTAGATCCTGGATGGTTTTATTTAACTCCTTCATTGTATTTTCTTGTAGTTCTTTAAGAGATTTTTGTGTTTCCTCTTTAAGGGCTTCTACCTGTTTACCTGGGTTCTCTTGTACTTCTTTAAGGCAGTTACTTATGTCCTTCTTAAAATCCTCTATCATCATCATGAGAAGTGACTTTAAATCTGAATCCTGCTTTTCTGTTGTGATGGGGGTGTTCAGGGCTTCGTGTGGTCAGAGTACTGGGTTCTGATGATGCTAAGTAACTTTGGTTTTTGTTGCTTATGTTCTTGTGCTTGCCTTTTTCTATCTGATTAACTCTAGTGTTACCTGCACTCACTGTATCTGACTGGAGTCTGTCTTTCCAGTTATCTTGCTTGTGTGAGAACTCCTCAGAGTCCAGATGTTTCTGTGATCTTGTGATCCTACGCTCCTGGGTGGAAGATCTCCTGGGACTCAGGCCACCTCTGGGATCCTGAAATCCTGCTGCTCTGAGTGCGGTGGTTCCTCTAGGATGGCTCAGGATATGATGTCTCCACAGGGGCAGAACAGCTAGGTGTCTGCCCCAGCCAATAGGACCATGCGCAGGGCAGAAGAGAAGTAGTATTCTGGAGAGGTAGGGTTTGGGTGGTTGATGGGTCCTGAGCACCCCTGGCTCCTAGTTGTAACTCTGGGTCATAGGGAGTAGGAGGAGGTCTTACCCACTGCTCTGAGTGCAGTGGCTCATCTAGGATGGCTCAGGATAAGGTGTCTCCATAGGAGCAGACTAGCTAGGTGTCTGCCCTAGTCAAATATCTAGGTGTGGGGTAGAAGGGAAGTGGTATACTGGAGAGGTGAGGTTTGGGTGGCTGATGGTTCCTGAGCATCCCTGGCTCCCAGTTGTAACTCTTGGGCATAGGGAGTAGGAGGGGGTTCTTACCTGCTGCTCTGAGTGCATTGGCTCCTCTAGGATGGCCCAGGATAAGTTTTCTTCACAGGAGCAACCAGCTAGGTATCTTCCCCAGCCAAAAGGACCATTATACCCCACTTTGAACTCTAATTTTGTTATCTTAGTCTCTTCATACATTTTAGTTACTTTATATAAGAGTTTGACAGTATTATTGATTTTCTCAGAGAGAACTCTTTCCCCCCCATTGATTTCTTTGTTTTTATTATCTGTATTTCAGCCATGAGTTTGATTGTTTCTTCCTATCTACTTCTTTTAGGTGTATATTTTGTCCATTTGTTCTAACACTTTCAGTTGTGGTATTAAGTTATGAATGTAAAATCTTCTACATACATGTATGTCTGTATATCATATGTGTGCCTGGTTGGTGCCTTTGGAGGCCAGAGGACAAGGACATTCAGTTTCCTAGGACTGGGATTGCAGATGGTTGTGTAAATAAAAATTTCTGAAAAGAAGCTGTGCCTGGTTGTGAACCAAAAAACTCTTGGAAGGAATTACTGTGTATCCAGTCACTGCCTGGCCCACTGGAATTTCAGCACCTTGGAGAGATTGAAATTTTGTATGGTCACAGACTAGTTATCATTGGCTAGTTAACCTTCTGGAACATCCATATCTTGCTGAACTAACACCTCTTGATAATAAAGAAGCTATTAACTTAGAACTGACACTTGGTGATAAGTAAAAACCTTTTAGAAACTATTCCATTGGTAGAATATTAACATCTACTAATCCAAGAGCTAAGAATGTCATCAGATAGCATTTTAGGTCTCTAGAATAGTTTTCCACATCTTGTTTTACCTGAGTTTCTGGTGTACTTTCTGGTGTATTTTAAAGTTGCCTTGGCTTATGATTTTCTTGTTTTGTAAAATGAAAAAAAAATCCTGTGAAATTGCTTCCATGTTGGAAGGTGGAATTTGGGTTTATCCAAATCTGTGTTCCCAGTCATGGTCACTCACAATGGCTCTAAAACCAGCTCTCTCTTATTATTTTTAAGACAAGAGCTTTGCTTTTTTCTTATTCACAGTTGAGAGCTGCTAATTCTGTGTGCTGGGGCCAGAACATGGGTCCTTGGTAACAGGAGCAAATGCTCTTTTCCACTAATTTAACTCTCTAATCCTGCACTGTATTTTCCCCTTGATTCTTAGAGGAAATCTATCTAAGAGCAGCCAGTCATAGTCAGTGCCACAACCTGAATGCCAATGATAACATTGAGAAGCGGTAGTAGAGTGGCTTTGAAGGCAATAGTCCAGCCTTGGTTCTGCCTTTCTTCTCTGATTCATGGTTCAACATGGTGTGAATAGGCTAGGGAAGTCTTAGAAAATAACAAGCATGTCTTAACTCATGATTTGTGGGATAATAGAAGACCAGAATGGTAAAGATGTGTTGACAGCAAACACTACTATTTCAATGTAAGCAGTGCCATTTCAAATGTGAACAAGGTCTTTATGGGGCCAGAAACCATTCCTGTTAGGATTTGACAAAAAGTTTGTCTGTGTCTTACTCCTCTAAAAATTTTGAGCAAAACTCAACTAAAAAATAATGTGTCAATAATCTAAGAAAAGAAATTCCAATGGGACCTCATGTTTGTTGATCCCAGGCTCCATTGTTTAAAACTATGAAGTGCCTGTGAGTCCTTCCAAAGATTGCTACAGGGACTTACTTGTGCTTGCTGAGGGAAGTGTTTCTGTCAGTACAAACACTTAGAGGTCATTGCTGCTTTGGTCCAAGAGGGCCTGATGATGCTTGAATTTTCAGGACTTGGCACTGTAAAAGTACCATTTATTCTCAAATGTGCTTGCTGAGGGAAGTGGTTTTGTAGGTTCAAACTCTGAGAAGCCATTGCAGCCTTAGTCCAGGAGGGACTAACTGATGCTTGAATATTCAGCAGAACTTGGCGTCTTTTACAAAATGCTAGTTTTCAGGCACATGTTCTAGGATCATGGAAGCTTTTATAGGATTTTAAAGAAAGCCTGTGAACTCAAGAGTAATGTGTAGCAAGGTTGGACTCCATGAGAGAATGATGCATGTGGCTATGATGATGAGGAATGGCTTGCTGCATAGACCCTAAGACACAAGAGGTGTGTAACTATGGAACAAATATAGAGAGATATCTAGCCAACCAGTGGAACCAGCTAAACTGAGAGATCATGTGTGCTACCAATAGCAAAGCCTTAGGACCCAAAGACTGCCCATCCATGTTGGAACATACTGGTCATGGAGGACAAAAGTCACTCTTTAAGAACATTGTCTCCCTCTTTCTTACCTTCTGTAAGTTCACACAAAACTCGTTTTGGACCAATGTAGATATAAGAACAAGTTTTTGGTGTTAGGTCCTCAGGCATTCTACTGAAGTCTAGATAGACTTGTAGGATGACCAATCAGTTAGTGAACAACCACAGTCAACTGGGAGAGGTTCCCTGAGCCAGTATAAACTCTCTCCATCAGGCTGGAGATTCCCTGCAAAGGGTAGCTCTGAGCAAGTGGAGGTGGTTGAGGAACTCCTTTACAGAGAGTCATATTTACTGCAGACAGGGCTTTTTTGGAGGAACCATGATGTAGATGGTTTGTTTTCAAGTGATGATGAGGGAAGCTTCTCTCCCTCACTGCTTCCCTTCTTCTTTCCCTCCATCCATGTGTCCCTCTCTCCCCTTTATTCTTATCTATAAAAATGATTATTTTTCTACTATACAGTCCCAGTGGATTTCTGTTTCATGATTCTCATGATGATTGTACAACTTGCTCGTGTTAAGCAGTACATTAGATTCACATGTATATTTATATTTAAAGTATTGTACCTCTTGGCCCACCTTCCCTCCTGTGACAGTTCTTTGATAAAATCGGTTTATACTGTACTTTAATTTTCTGTTCATTCACCCAGAGTTGCCTATCTGCTTAGACACTGTTGACATAGAGGTGATATATGACATATCCCTCACACAGAAAGTAAATGACACTCAACATAATTATAAGAGCAGTGTTCTTATCCATGGATAAGACATGGATCTGTTGAAATGAGAAGCCTTGTATAGTGAATAAGGACTTGAGAAAAATGTGTTAGGAGAAGACACATCTCATTACTCCTTTTAGTTGTGAATTTACACACACTGTTTCCACATATTGAGAGTCAAATCTGAGAACTGGAACAGTCATCTGATTTCAGACTCAAGCATGATTATCTCAAATGTCCTTTAAGACTTTTTCTTGGAAAATCTCCCCCTCTTTCACCACTGTGATATGGAGACAGGCCAAAAAAAAAAAAAAGGCTATTCAAGACATTGCGCCCATGAGAACATTAGAACTACCATTGCCAACAGAAGTTAGTATTGCTTCTCTCATGGTAGAAATCTACCTAATATGGGAATAAACAATAGAAAGCTCACCCATGCAAGTAGAAACCTTCCCACCAGGCAGTGTATTCTTTACTTTGTATTGCTGATGCAAAACATCACAGCCAAAACATCTTATAAAAGAAAGCATTTAATTGGACTTACGTTTTGTTTCCAAGGGTTGGAGATCCTGAAGGCAGGCACAGTTAAGAATTCCCTTCTTGGTCTGGAAGCAGAGAGCAGAGCATGCAGTAGGATTGGCAGCATTCTTTGGAAGCTCTAAAGTCCACCTCCAGTGACATACCTCCTCCAACAAGATCATACCTCCTAATGCTTCTTCAGTATTTTCACCAATGGGTACCACAGGTTTAAACATGTGAGCCTGGGTGGGGGGTTTGCATCCAAACACTATGAACCTCTGGAGCTATAGCAGGACTGTTTCAGCAGGACCTCCCCAGTCATTTCTACTGGATGTTTCAAGATCATGATTTGAGGTAAGTTTTTGCTTACTCTCCCACTTGGGTTACTCTAATCATATCTACTGGTTAGTGTAAGCCCCTAATTTGATGATGTTCTTGGTGTATTTGCTGGTATTCTCTCTCTCTCCCTCTCTCTCTCTCTTGCTTTTTACATGTAATTTTGCTTTTGCTTAGCTATATATTTAATAAAAACCACTCACTCAATACTGACTAACATGATGATAACTATCTCAGAGTAATAGATGAAGACTTTTTCACCATAGTTTTCTCCTCCTACATACCTCAGCCTGTCCCTGAGACCACATAAAGTTAGAGGAGAATTTAACATAACATGTAGTTAGGAGCAGTTGGATGCTCAGGTGAAGGCTCCATGACCCCCTTGCCCCTTTCTCTTCAATGTGATATCAAAGATTGACAGTCCAGCTGGGATGTTCTTCTGTATTTAGGCCCTGCTGCAATTACTAAGACAGGAGTTGTTTGGTTTGTGAGGTAGTAGGCTGAGGACATTTCTACTTCTCCCTTTTATGACTAAGACCATGGGATAAAGCACATGTAGTATTCAAAGTGCCCTCAAAGGCCTTTCCTGATTCTATGGAGTATCATGTTGAGGGCTGTGCAGGAAAAAAGCCAAGAGATCCAGGGCTCTGCTGTTCTTGTGCAAACCAGTATGGGCTACAAGATTCTGTGGGAAGATGAAGACTTTCATACCAGTCTCCTTGTTGAACTATGTTTTCTACTTTCCCAAGGAAAGAAGGCTTAGGAAAAGAGCTGCTATAGCAGGAGCAGAGAAGAGTTTGAACGAGAATCAAGGCAGAGGCCCCAAAGCTTGCTCAATGAACAACTGAAATTATCATAGCTTTGGGGAGAGGTGTAATTGGAGACATAGTAGAACTGTCCTTGGATGTGCAGTGACTACTTAGGGTTTGTAGGTCCCTGGCTGCCAGAATATGTGCCTGGGCCACATTGTACACAGACATTTAGTTGACTATAGATGATATGCCAATAATAATACAGTAAATTTGATAGCCCTAACCACTGTGTGAGACACAAATGTACATCTCTTCTCCTAAATGTACATGGGCTTTAAGGCATAAGTATGTAAAGCGACACTATTGTTAAGAGTCAGCCATTGACTTCTAGCACTGCTTTCCTGGCCAACTTTTTGGCATATGGATATGGACCAGTACATGTTATTTGATTATGTTCTTCTTCATGTCTATCCAGGACTGTCTCCTGACTGGGGCCTGAAATATGAACTGAGGTGGTAGATGAAGGCTGGCACATCAGCTTGGACACTAACCTCCATCAGGTTCTTAGTAACTAAACACAGACAACACACTGTCACTCTTATGAATAACCCAGGAAATTCCCATGATTCATGTTTATTTCTAAGTTAATCCATGCTTCCTGGTGTTCCTTAATAAACAGGACCATAGCATGGTTACATGAGCATTGAAAAAACAATGAGGTGACTTGTATGTTATAGGCAAGGTTTATAGTCTCTCTCTCTCTCTCTCTCTCTCTCTCTCTCTCTCGCTCTCGCTCTCGCTCTCGCTCTCTCTCTCCATGACTAAGTACTTTGATTACAGAAAAGAACAAAGACTTTCTACTGTATGCTTTGTCAACATAGCTTTAAAAATAAAACTTTGAGGTTTCATTATAGGAAGCAATTTTTAAATTAAGTAAAAAAAAAAGCCTGTAGTTACATTGGAGAACAGTTGAGAATCCATACACTGCAGTGCCACACTCAGCTGTACACAGACAATTGCACACTGAGACAGACTTCATAATGCTGTGGTGTTTGTGAGATGTCTCATAGTAAATGCTTCTGCAGGTTGGTGGATGGCAAAGAGGACTAGAGGTGGGCTAGAACAAAAGCTGAGAGGGGCTTCAGGAAAGAGCTATGGTGATACTATCTTCACCAAGAGATAAGGTCTCCAGGGAGCTGTATGTGTGATGGAAGGAAGGCTTTTTGTGCAAGTAGGTTACAGTAAGGCAAAGAATGATCTGGAGAGACAGGGTTCAATGGGCTACAGGGAGTCTGAGTGTGAGACAAGAGTTGGAGTTTCCAGTGAAAGGACTTGAGGGGAGGAAGGAACCTGTAAACAGGTTGTTACCAATCCTAGGGTGAGAGTAGAGAGGTCTTTATGCAGGACAGGTAAGAGCGAGGGATTCCATAAACTGAGAGCTTACCAGCTATGGCTACTGGGGTCCTAGGGTTGAAAGTGCATCTAGGTATTGGGAACTGACAGACAGAATTAGGGTCAGTCAGGGCAAGACAGTAAGAAGGTCCACAGGAAGGAGGAAAGCTCTGCTCCCCAGGAATGGCGGTAGGATGAGAGGTCAGTCTCCTGTAAGCCAGCTGCTACAGGAATGAGGTAAGGCTACAGAATGTAATAAAGAACAGGAAGAAGAATGCAAATCATGTACTTGAATCTCAACCTGGCATGGTCACTAGGGTTCCAGATAGAGGCTGTTTCTAGATATATACTGCTCACACAAAGGGATGGGAGGAGAAAGGAAAGCTGGGTATATTGCCAGGATCCAGGAGTTCCCAGGGAATGATGAGGTAGTGTGTGAGAAGAAGCCACTGCAGGCTCTGATCTGTTTCAAAATGGGATCTTTTACCTTTTTTGCAAATCTCTGGCAATAAAATAAAGAATTTATTAATTAATAAATCTTTGAGTTAACTCTCTTCCTTCCTTCCTTCCTTCCTTCCTTCCTTCCTTCCTTCCTTCTTTCTTTCTTTCTTTCTTTCTTTCTTTGTTTCTTTCTTTTTTCCCTTCTTTCCTCTTTTCTTTTGAGACAGGGTTTCTCTGTGTAGTTTTGGCTGTCCTACAACCCACTTTGTAGACCAGTCTGGCTATGAACTCAGAGATCGTCCAGCTTCTGCCTGAAAAATACCTGCCTATGATGAGAGTTTCCTGTTTAGTACTGACCTTCCATCTAGATAAGCTGAAACAAAAACCTTTCTTAATATGTTTTTTTGAAGGCAGCAGGAAAAAAGGGTACAGGGCTGGAGTAGGGACCATCAGACAGGGAAAAGTCTCTCACTTACATTTAGAGCTTGAGTTTAAAAGTTGATGAGATGGCTCAGCAGGAAAAGCTCCTGCCCCAAAGCTTGATAATCTGAGTTCAATCCTTGGGACTAGCTCCATCATGTTGTCCTTTGACCTCTGAATACACCTTCCTTGGTTCACATGCTTGAGCATGTAAGTGCAGACAATAAATAAATAAATAAATAAATAAATAAATAAATAAGTGTTACAGTCATAGGATCCACATATACATATGTATTTACAAAAAGTTTAGAGTAAACAGGACAAGAACTGCGGTTACACTATGCATAAGTACAGCCTAAATCGAGGCAAAAACAGAACCATTGCAGGTACACAGTCATTTCCTCTTTAGAATCTCAAGGGTAGATGAAGTTTTGATAACACTTGATAGCCCCCTCCAAAAGGAGTTGTTGGAGTTCCTTTCACTGCAGAAACAGGATCTGAGTCTGAACGTGGTGGTGAATGCCTTTAATCCCAGCATTAGGAATCCAGAAGCAGGAGAATCTTTATTAGTTCAAGGTAAGCCTGGTCTACTGAGTGCATTCTAGGACAGATAGGGCTACAAAGCAAGATTCTCTATGTGACAGATGCACGATATCAGGTCAGAAACCTGACATTGCTGCTAATACTCTGGTTCTCTCATTACCAGAGTGGGTTGGAGAGTACATCTGTCTCATCTCCAACAGAACTTTTGTTGTATCTACATCATTCTTTTCTTCGTTGAGTGAGTCTTCACAGATCTAGATGAAAAGTAACATAGCACAATGATAACAAAAAATGATATGAATTTTATGGAAAAGCTGTAACAAAAATCATCAAACAGACATATGATGGTTTAGCTCTGAGAAAATGTGTAACACTGAGAATGTTCTTTTAGATTGCGCCCCCTCCTGGACGGAGCAGGGAGGGAATCTCTGGAAGAAACTAACTCTAACATTCCATTTGTTATGGTCCATAGTACACAAAATAAAGTAATCCATTCCAGTCAACTAGTGCACACCCAAAGGACAATAGCTTGGAATTAATCTCACATCTGCATCTGTTCCCAACTTTCCCTCAATCCACCTCAGACCCATGATCCCCTTCTGATTCCAGCATGGCCATGTCTAGACATAGAAGGGACATAGAATTGTTTATTTATGGAAAAACACAGTCCACAGATGAGGTATTAACAAATATTTATTGTTCATTTCATTGGGCTTCATAAAGCAAGCAGAATTTTCTGAAGGCTAGACATGGTTTAAATGGGGAGAGGAAATAATGGAGAGAGCTCTGAGGTACGAGAGGTGCTGAGGAGCTTGGACTCAAGAGCTAGGGCACAGCTGCCCGTGTATCTCTGGGCAGGTACTTCAGAAAGAAGGCTTGTGGCTGGGTCAGTGACTAGCAAGGCTTCTGGTGACTCGATTAAGGCACTAAATTGGCCTCTGTGTCAAAAGAAGGCAGCAGGACTTGGCTTGTGCCTCTGTCCTTGCTGGAAGACCTGGTAACACCCAGTACCACTTCCCCACCCTCTTCCCATCATGGAGACTTTGTGTCCAGTGTCTCCCTCTGCTGCTGCACCAGTGTCCCGATCCACTCTGAGGTTTTCTGCTTGGCTTCCTCCCAGCTGACAAGTGGCTCATAGCCCAGATCTCGCTGAGCTTTCTTGTAGGAGAAAGTGAACACGCTATTTGTCAGTGTGACCAAGTGGCGGTTAAAGAGAGGTCGATACCTGTAGACTGGACTCAGCAGGAAGCTCACAGTTTCCAGCAGGAAGGCAAGCCAGTAGAGCAGGGGCAGAGGAAGGCT